>NC_057804.1:666115418-666140049 GCF_018294505.1 Triticum aestivum
GGGAGGTGGGGGCGGGGGACCGTTGGGTGGCAGAGGTGGGGTCGCTCGTGGGGGAGGGGTTGATCTGGCGCGACGGGAGTGGCATGCATGGGATCGTCCCATCGGGCGGATCGGGTGGGTCCCGGTACGAGGAATCAGGTGGGCAGGGAGGCGAATCTGGCACAGATCGTAGAGTGGATTGTACGGGATTTTCTGTGGATGGGCTCGATGCGGGGGATGGTGTGGAGGGGACATACGGAAAAACGGTCTCGTCGAAGATAACATGACGGGAAACGATCACGCGGCGCTGAGAAAGATCATAACACCTATAACCCTTATGCTCGAGGGGATAGCCTAGAAAAATGCATCGAGTGGAGCAGGGGGAGAGCTTATGGGGGGCGGTGGCGTAGAGATTGGGGTAGCATAAACACCCAAAGACGCGCAAGTGATTGTATGTGGGATGAATGCCGTGGAGCATGTAGTAAGGAGTTTGATCGTAGATGGCGCGGGAGGGTCGTCTGTTAAGGAGATAAGTGGCCGTGTGTAGTGCTTCAGCCCAAAAGGGAGGTGTGAGGTTGGCTTGGAGAAGAAGTGTACGTATGATGTGGTTGGTGGTGCGAAGAAGTCGTTCGGCCTTGCCATTTTGTGGTGATGTATGAGGACAAGAGAAGCGGTAGGCAATGCCATTTGCGGAGAAGAAAGCACGGAGGGTAGAGTTGATGAACTCACCGCCGTTGTCGCATTGTAGTGCCTTGATGATCACATTGTATTGAGTGCGAACGAACGTAAAGAAACGTTGTAGAGTGATGGAGGTATCCGACTTGTGGCGAAGTGGAAAGGACCAGGAGAAGTGAGTATAATCATCAAGAACAACTAAGTAATATTTATAACCAGAAAAGCTTACAACCGGGCTTGTCCATAAATCACAATGAACTAACTCAAAAGGCGCATAGGTGCGACTAAGGGATGAAGAAAAGGAAAGGCGCGGCTGCCTACCTAATTGGCAAGCACTACATGGAATATGCGCAAGCTTATTACATGAGGGAAGAAAATCATGGGCAGCTAAGGAGGCGGTGACTTGAGGGCTTGGGTGGCCGAGGCGCCAGTGCCAAACGTCGGCGGTGGAGGTGGTGGCGGAGAGAGCAGCGCGCCATGGCTTGTTATTGCCGGAGAATGGGTAGAGGTCACCGGAGCTAGCGGAGATCATGATGACCCTCCTGGTTCGAAGATCCTTCACAACAAAGCCATATGGAAAAAATTCAATAGAGCACAAATTATCTTTGGTGAATTGGCGAACTGAAATAAGACTAGTTACGACGTGAGGAGAAAAGAGAACGTCCCGAAGATGAAAGTTGTGAGGGGGAAGGGTAACGGAGCCGGTGGCTTGAATGGGAAGATGAGTGCCATTTCCAACAACAATGCTAGTGAAACGAGACTTTAAAGGATAATTCGAGAGGTCGAGATTACCAGGGTTGTCGGTGACGTGGGAGGAGGCGCCGCTGTTGAGGTACCACTCGTGCGGAGCAGAGGCACTGCCGTGTGCGCTGTACGTGGCCTGGAGCATGGCCAGGTGATCCCAGGAAGGTGGCTAGGTGGGCGTCGTGGGTGGGTACCCGGAGATCTGCATCGGGTAGGCCTGGGCATGCGACCCGGGCCGCGGGCCGAGCACGCCGGCGGCGTTCGGAGGGACCCAGCCAGGGCATGGGTTCGGGATGGCCATCCCGTAGGGCGCGAAGAACCCCATGTAGGGGTTGTACGCCATGGGTGCAGGAGCGCCGCGACCACCGGTATCGCCGCGACCACGACCGCGGCCGCGACCACGACCACGGCCGTCGCGGTCACCGCGGTCACCACCATCGCGGTTGCCGGAGGCGCCGCCAGCCGGGGAGCTGGGACCCCGATCAGTGGCGCGGTCGGCGCGGTCGCCGGAGCGAGGAGCGGGGCCGCCGGACCCGGAGGGGCCGCCACCCCCAGTGACGGCGAGGATGGTGGCCGGCTCGTCAGCCACGCGCTGGGCGAGATTCTCCTCGGCGAGCTTCAGGCGAGAGAAGACCGTCTCGAACGGTGGGAGAGGAACCGTGTCGCCGAGCACGACGCGAATGGTGTCGAGGCGTTTGTCGATGCCGTGAAGAAACTGAGTGGTGAGATCCACTTCAGTGACGGCGTGCGCAATGTCGGCCAGCCCGGCGGTGAGGAGCTTCATGCGACGAGCGTACTCGGCGACGGAGAGATCCCCCTGTTTGAGGTTGCGGTATTGGCGGTTCAGCATCATATAGCGCGCTGCACGGTTCGCCAGGAAGTAATCGCGGATGCGGTGCCAGAGATCGTAGGTGGTGGTAGCGCCGACGACGTGGTCGACGAGGTTATCGGCGAGGGTGGAGTAAATCCAGAGCACAAGATGGGCGTCGAGCTCGCGCTGGAAGGCGGTGGCATTGGCCGGGAGGGGCTGCTCGATGATCTGGGTGACGCCATAGCGGATGAGAACAAGGAGGAAGAAGGACTTCCATTTGTGGTAGTTGTGCTCGTCGGGGTTGAGGAGAAATTTGATATGGTTCTGGATGCTGTCGCGGAAGATGGGGTGGTTGGACGGAGCGGCGACGAAAGAGGGCGGCGGCGCCGTGGAGGGGGAAAAGAGGGGGGCGAACTGTGATCCGAGGGAGGGGGAAGATCCGCTGTGGGTGGAGGGGAGGGTACCGAAGATGAGGGGAGGGGAGGTGCCGGCGGTGGTGCCGGCACCGGAGGAGCTGGAGAGAGCTGCCGGTGAGGTGGCTGAGCTGGTGGCCGGAGAGGTGGCGGAGGAGGTGGAGGGCTCAGCCATGAAGAAGGCACCCGGAGTCTGATACCAAGTAGGACGATGAATTCAGTCTGTATATTCCATCATCACACAATGTACAGCATATATAGTGCTGGAGTGGTTACAAGAGAGCCCGAAGGAAGTGGCACGCAGGCCCGGGCGAGATCTATGATCCTATATACTAGGAATACAAGTACATACAGTTACACAGGTATAATACACGTTAACACTTCGATGGGGTATAGCACCGTGCCCCTGTCCCACTGTCGTAGTATTTGAACAGAATAAAGCAATTATTCATACTGCATTTGAATTGCATGCTCATCACCAAAGCAGTACAATCAGATGTAACTCAAAACTACCCGGGGGTGAAATAAAAAACACACCAGTCACACGACATGTATTTCATTCCTAAAGATATATCAACATGAGCATAGGGATGCGGAAGAATGAACCACCATAGTACCAGATATCTACTCAAACAAGGCTCCAGCTGCGTAATATCATCAACTGGATACAAAAAGGCTAGGTAGGAAAGTATACAAATTTTAGTTAAGCAGCCAGTACAAGCTTAGCTAGGCATACGCACAAAAAACAACCAAAACTGAACAAGCCAAAACTGAACAAGCGCATGCTCAAAAAACTAAAAACTACCGCAATATTATCTTTTAGTTGACAATTCACAGATTTTGCTACTGAATAGTTTGTGTACTAGGGGATTCTTGTTAGAAGCACAGGTGCACATTTAGAATTCCATTTCACTCGAATTTTGATTATACTACTTCCAAGATTCTTTGATGCCTACTCCACCACCAAGGCACCAACTGCTTAATATATACTGAGAACACCAATGCAAATTATAACCAGTCAGAACTTAGCCACCAGAAAATACAAGCATAACAAGTCACAAATCACAAGAGATTGTGCAATAAAAGAAATGGTAAATAAGAAAAATTAGCATTCTCAAAAAGAAGAGACTGTGCAGCAACAGTAATGGAAAAACAAGCAAGTTGCTATTGGCAGTTAGCAGATCTTGCTAGTAAAACGGTAATATGCATAGAGGGATTCTTGTTAAATGCAGAGGTGCATGTTTGAATATTCAGTTCATTCAAAGTTTACTATAGTTACTTATCCAGGCACAAAAAGTGGGAACTAGGAGTCCTGGTTTCTCTCGACAAATGACAAATAAAAATTGGTTAAGCACCAAATGCAGCATATATAGCAGTGTTCAACAGAAAGTGTGCAGCAGATGAAAAATCCAAACTTCCATAAAACTCATCAGCTCACCATCGCACCGATAAATTTCAGTACATCTGAATATCTCTATGCGAATAACCATTAATGAATACAGAATAAATAATCATTCCAATTCTCAATGCCAGCTAGCCCTCCAAAGTATTTGATAATGGTTAATTCATACCCACGAATTGTCAATCATTTCCTCATATGCGACGACAGCCAACTGCAAGGAGTACTTCGCTACTGATCTTCAAGTTGAGGTCCATCATCAACAACTAAAGAAGGAGGCCAGGCGATAATGTAGGGATAGCCGCGGTCATCATACCTCCCCTGAATCAGCAAGTCAATCTTCATAGTCTGCAAGGAAAGGAAGAAAATAGAAGCAGCGGAGTGGGCCAACAAGGGACATCACTTCCATTGGAGATCCAATCTTTAACTTGCAACACTTTGATCTCCCTGCAAGCCCAGCCCTCAATTGTGCCCCGACGCCCTCACTTGAGATGGTAGATCCACAATGGCGATATCCATGGTGGTAGTGTTGACCCTTACCATGCGTGCTTCGCCTTGGATAGGCCAGTAAACGGGACCATCAACCAGCGCACCAGACTTGGCCATTATGCTGTATAAGTCTGCACCAATTTCTTCAGTCCCCAGTGGTGGTCACATGCTGGTTAACATTTGAGGAAGCATAGGATTTCTTACACACCCTTATCTAGCCATCCATTTCTGCATCACGATCTGTGCAAGTACTTTTGTTTTTTTGTTTCTCCCAAATAGAACAACATATGAACTTCAAACTTTACAGGACAACAAAATATTCTTACTAGAATGCGAGAAAAAACTTTCAGATTTTTTCGTGAATCATATATATATATATATATTAAATATTAAATATTCTACTTTTTACTTGAAAAATCATTTTGTATATTTATGTCGGACAAAAAATCTGAAAGTTTTTCCCCACATTGTAGTAAGAATGTTTTGTTGTCCTGAAAAGTTTGAATTTCGTATGTTGTTTCATTTTGGAGAAACAGAAAAGAGAGAATGTAATGTAGTAAGTTAGTTGTGTAGCACAAATCTCAAAGCAATATTGGAAGATAAAGATAAGAAATGTCCGAGCTTCAAAAAAATCCACGTTCGTCACATGCTCGCCTTCGCTGGCCATTGCTACTGGGGCTGCTCGTCTCTGCGCTTCACTTGGTTTCTTCAGTCCCCAGTGGATGGCAGTTTAGCCATGGCCAGAAGCGTTAAGAGGAAGATGCCCACAACAGAATCAACTATTCCCTCGGTCCCATAATATAAGACGGTACAACACATTTTTTTATCCTACAAAAAAACTGTACTAACACAAAAAAAATCCAAAACAACTGGAATGGAAAAAAAAAAGATGCAAGTGGACGCGTTTGTGGTTACAACTAACGGCAATTTTGCAGGCAGACTTTGATGCACTTTCCTCCTATCTGAACCCATAGGTGAGAATTTCCTGAAATTCAAATCTCAAGAGTGAAATCACTACTCATCCAAAAGCTTCAACTCACCATATCACTGAATGTTCTGAAACGACAGCAGATTACATGGTTCATGGCAATTGGCAAAGCAGCAGACTCACTACATCGTTCTCAGCATTCACCACTCACTACCTGAGACAATCTGGCAATACATTTTTCTACAAACCAATCGAATCAAATGCATCTGGTCTGGTTCCCAACTTTACACCATCAGTCAACATAAATGCATTCGACAACGAGCACGCGACTTTGCAGTTACCAGTCCGCCCACAGGTTCTCCTCCTCTTCGCCAAAAACGCAAACCTCCCCTGCTGCTGTTGCGTCACAAAAGCAACATGTTAATCTACATCAAATCAGCGTCTTAATCTTGAGCAAACTCTACCCTTTGGTGCAATGCTTCAGGATGTAACTTGTGCAATTCTACTCTTTCTAAAAAATACTCCCTCCGTCCCAAAATAAGTGTCTTGAGCTTAGTACAAATTTATACTAGAGCTAGTATAAAGTTGAGATGCTTATTTTGGGACGGAGGAAGTAATAACCAAGAAACATAACAGCTTTCTTGCAATAAGGTGGTCCTATACTCCGAAGAAACTGTGTTAAAAAAATATACCCCGAAGAAACTGAACATAGTTGACACTTGACATTTTCAAAATCAGTTTTCTTGCAACAAGGTGATCTTATACAACAACTTTTCAAAAACTGAACATAAATTGCAGGTAATATAGAGCAAAAGAGTAACACTGAGCTACACGGATGCAGAAAGATTGCAACAAACATTGATTACTTTCAAAACTCTTCGATATCCAGTCAACCAAGGGACCAACTGCCTAACATTGAGAAGTGAAACAGAAGTACAACAAGTAGCAAGTAACTACGCCAACCATTAAAGTTAGGTGGGAACAAGAAATAATTAAGCACTTATAAGCTGATTTAAACCTTTCGAACCTCTTCTTCATCATCGACAAGGTTGACCGGCATTTGGCTGGGTGGAGGGGACTTATGCTGTCTCTGGCTGGCAGGGCTGTTCTTGTCCGGGCGGTTCTTGGCGCTCTCCCAATCTATGCTATGAGCGTTCTTCGGCTTCCGGTGGGCACTCTGCACGCGACTTTTCAGTTACCAGTCCGCCCACAGGTTCTCCTCCTCTTCGCCAAAAATGCAAATCTCCCCAGCTGCTGTTGCGTCACAAAAGCAACATGTTAATCTACATCAAATCAGCGTCTTAATCTTGAGCAAACTCTACCCTTTGGTGCAATGATTCAGGATGTAACTTGTGCAATTCTGCTCTTCCAAAAATACTAGTAAGGTACACGTGCATTGCACGCATGAGATTTGGCAACCAAATTATGAATAAATACCACATTATAGCATGTAAGCTTTGAGTCATATATGCATGATGTAGATGTTCGTTTAATTCTTATAGTTCATCGCATTCAAAATCAATTAGTTTTTATAAAAAAGCTAATATATTTTAAGGTTCATGGAATTGTGCGTTGTAAAGCATAAAGTAGAAACAAATAATGGCAACTCATGTAGAAAAAAATTGGGAAATTATGATACGGAAGATTCTAGAACAAAGCAGAAGTGCTTGTGTTTTGAGGTTTGTGCATTACGCTTAAGTTCAACCATGGAGTCTTCTAGATTGTACATGTGGCAAAATCTGGTGGAATGTAGATGATATCCAATGGCCAGTAGTGGTCGGATTTGCCATCTCTGCACCGTCGGATTGGCTTAATCCAACAACCATCTTTCAAAGTTATTCGCACACTATATAGGGGTATAGATAACTAGGAAACACACCAAGTTTCTTGCACCAAAGGGTAGAATTTGCACAAGATTAATGATTAAGACACAAGATTAAGGTGGTCCTATACTCCGAAGAAACTAAGTATAGTTGACTCGACACTTCCAAAATCAGCTTTCTTGCAACAAGGTGATCTTATACGACAATTTTCTGAAAAACTGAACATAAATTGCAGGTAATATAGGAATTAGGTCGGTAGCATACTAAAAAATAATTAAGCACTTGAAAGCTTATTTACAATATTAGCCGCGCGCGCAACAAAGAACAACAAAAGTTGAAAGACAAGAGAATCTGCAGCCTAAAAGATGAAGAGATTGTGCAGCAAAAAGAACTAGAATTGTATCGATAACAGCTGCATATCTGAAAGTTGATTTCATTCAGAGTTTATTATAATCACTTTCCAGAACTAGCTGTCCTGTGTTTTTCTCTATATAAATGAAAAACACAAACAGAAACAAATTAAACGATGGGGCCTGGCAGCAAATAAAACATAGCAGTATTCCATATATAGAAGATTTGCAGCAGCTGAAACTCCAATCTTAAATCAAATTCATTAGCTCCAGAACTGTACCAACGGTTATCAGGCATCTAAAGGTTTCTATGAGCATAACTTAAGATAGAAAGGCACGATCTTCCAGTTTTCAATGCCAACTAAGTAGATATTATTTTGCTTCAACAAAGTAAGTAACTTATAGTGCTAATTAAGCTCATACCTGCAAATTTGCATTAATTTCCTCATATAAGACGAACAAGTGCGGATTTCAGTGAGAACCTTCAACTTCATGCCCAGTGCTGCTCCCATCACGACCAATCAAACAAGGAGGCCATGCCATAACGTACGGATAGGCACAGTCCCCAAATGTCCCGTGGATCAGTGACTCAATCTTGATGGTCTCCAATGAAAGGGATAAGAACCAGCAGCGGAGTATGCCAACAGGGGTAATCCATTTCATGGACAAGTAGACATATCCAGACCTAAGTTGCACAACCCTAAGGTGGCCCAGCCAGCCCCGAGTGACCCGACCAATTTCTTCACTCAAGAAGATGTCCATGGTGGTGGCTGTGTTGATCCTTATCATGCGGTGTTTGCCATGGAAAGGCCGGTAAACGGAACCATGGACCAGCATGCCAGCATTGTACTTGAGGCTATTGTCACCACCGATTTCGACCCCCGGGTGGATGACCCAACCCCATGTCTCCGACGAGAAGACGGCAGCACGAACCCTAGACACGTCGGCGCAGACGCAGACCACACGGAACGACCAGGGGTTCTCCTCACAAGACAGCAGACGGGAACCAAGCCAGGCGAAACCACGGAGACGCCCTTCCCTGGCATCCTCAGGCAACGGGATGATGTCCACGGCCCAGGTCATGGGGTTCACGGCGGCGACGGACATCATGTTCCAGTTCCACAGGAGGATGTAACCGTCGCGGCAGTCCACGATGCCCCAGCCCATGGGATTGGGCCATGTATACGCGATAGTCCGAATAAATTATGAAAAATATATCCTTTTCACGGAAATTATGAAAATTAATGTAACGATGGATATATGGATATTCATTTGGTATTATTTATATATACATATCTTTTATATATGTTTGGTCAAAAATAAAAGGCATTGGTTTTTGTAACTCAATTTACACGCCATCTATCTCGGAAAGAAGGGAGCATATAGCAGTGGGAGATTTTCTAAAAGCAAAAGAAAAAAACACAGTGGGAGATCTTCTCAACAAAAGAAATTGCAGTGAAACTTTGCCATATAATGTTGTGCTACTTGAATATAACATACTGAAACTTGAACTCGATTAAATAACCGGAGAAGAGATAAAAGGTTCAGTTGCTGAATGTTCTAAAATGATAGGCAGACTCACTGTATAATTCTAAGCACAGGACACTACTCGAGGCAATACATTGCAAAAGCAAGTCCTTTGTACAAATCGGTCACACCAAATGCAGTTGCTTCCCAACTTTCCTCATGAGCAGCCACCAGAAATAACGCATTATTTCGATGCCAAGCACAACAACGACTTGCCACCCTCAGATTCCCCTCCTCTTTCGCAAAAACGCAAATCTCCCCGCTACTGTTGCATCACAAAAGCAGTGTGTTAATCTTGTGTGAGTTTCTACTCGGTGCACTGCTTCAGGATGTAACTTGTGCAATTCTACTCTGCTAAGAAACAATAACAGCTTTCTTGCAATGAGGTGATCTTTATACTTGAAAGAAACTGAACATGGTTGACACTTGCATTTTAAAAATCTGAACGTAAATTGCAGTAAATGTAGAACAAACAGTAGCACCGAGATGCAGAAAGAATGCAACAAACAATAACTACTTTCAGAACTCTCCAATATCTTGTCAAGGGAACAACTGGCTAACATTGTGAACTGAAATACAAGTATAACAAGTCGCAACTAAGTCACCATAAAAATGAGAGAACACAAACACAAACACAAACAGTAGGAACAAATTGGTCAATGGGGCCTAGCAGCAAATGCAACATCTTCTAGCAGAATCGTACCAATAGTTTGAAATCATCTAAAGGTTTCTAGGCATAACCATCAAGATAGAATAGCACGATCTTCCAATTTTCAATGTCAACTAGATATTATTTTGCATCATCAGCAAAGTAATTAATAGTGGTAAACTCTTACCCAAAAAATCCCATTCATTCATTTCCTTGTATGGCAAACAAGTGCAGACTTCTTCAGGGAGAAGCTTCAACTTCATATCCAGTACTGCTCCCATCATCACCAATCAAACAAGGAGGCCAGGCCATACGATACGGAAAGGCACAGTCATAAAATGTGCCGTGGATTAGTAACTCGATCTCCATGGTCTCCAATGAAAGGTAGAAGAACCAGGTGCGTTGTGTGCCAGCATTAGTTATGCGTGTCATGGACAAGTAGACACATCCAGACCTCACTTGCACAACTCTGACTTGGCCCTCCAAGCCCCGAGTGACCCGCTCAATTTCTGCACTGAAAGAGACTATGTTCTGCTGCACCCAAATCCCAATTCCATCACCGCCCACGCTACGGATCCAAACATGGAGGCGAAAATCATCGGATGCATGGACAATGCAGAGTTGTCCATCGTTGGTATCCCCAACCATGAAATCGTCTTGCCAGTAATCAATAATTGTGTGTGAGGGTAGATCCAGAGAGGAGACATCCATGGTGGCTGTGTTGATCCTGATAATGCGTCCTTCGCCATAGAAAGGCCAGTAAACTGAACCGTCCACCAGCGTGCCTGCACCGTACTTGAGGCTGCTTTCACCGCTGATCTCCACCCACACGGGTGGACGGCCCAAACCGAGGTCTCCGACGAGAAGACGGCGGCACGAACCCTAGAGACGTCGGCGCAGAGGCAGACCACGCGGAACGACCGAGGGTTCTCCTCGGAAGTCAGCAGGTGGAAACCAAGGAAGCCGAAATCGCGGAGACTCCCATCCGCGACATCATCGGGGAAGGAGATGACGTCCACAGCCCAGGTCATGGGGTTCACCACAGCCACGGCCCAGAGAGTATTCCACAGGAGGATGTAACCGTCGCGGCAGTCCGTGACAGTCCAGGCGTCGTCCAGCGGGAGGGAGGTGAGGAAGAAGTCGCCGCGGCGGAGGGCGGCGGTGACGACGGGATCCGAGCGGCGCAGGGGGGCGAAGGAGGGGGCGGTGTCGTCGTCCACTTTAAGGAAGATCCCGAGGAGGGGCGCCGGGTGGATGGCGCGGAAGAGGCGGCGGAAGGACGGGGAGGAGCGGACGGCGCCGAGCCATGGGCGGCAGGTGAGCGCGGCGCGGACGAGGGCCGGCAGGTTGGGCAGGCGGAGGAAGATGTCGAGAAGTTGGTCCTGGCCGAGGGAGGATATGGTGGTGGTGGTTCCGTCGGCGGCGGTAGCGAGGGCAGTGGTGGCGAGGGTGGTGGAGGGGATGGACGGAGGTTTCGCTGCTGGCGCAGCCCCCGACGGCGGCGGCGGCGGCGGCCGCGGCTCGGTGGACATTGCTCGAGAGTGGGTGGATGGAGATTCTGGATCCCCACAGGCGGGCTGGTCGGCTACTTGTGTATAGTACGCATGGCCCAAGCCCATTATATATATAGGCTTAATGCTTTGAGCCCATGTACGCAATAGTCAAAGTAGCCCATGCTTTGGAATTAGACAGAGTTTTCTTTTTTTGCACCTAGTACTACTATATACTTACTCAAAAAAAAACCTACTACTATATATAACAGTGATAGGTTTTCTTGAAGAATAAAGAACAATGGGAGTTTTTCTCAAAAAAAAAAAGTAAGGAAACAAGTGCGACGATGAATTAAGTTTTCTGTTCCTCACATCATTGTGTTTTCTTGTGTCATGAAATAAACACAATACTTACAACCTCTATGTTGCTTTGGGATGCTGTGTTGGGAGTAATAGAATACAAAGTACTCTATAAGACTAATATGATAATATTGATATACCATCAAATATGGAGTTGATATTTTTACGATTTGGATCCCATCACAATCCAGCCGACACATATGCCAAGTTTTGTGTGTGATCATATATTCGCACGCACAACAATGATCACACGGCCGATCTTCATCTTACACGCGGAGCATCATATAAGGTGCTCTGAGAGGCAGGCAAAGCCACTGCTAAATTACCTAAGGTGCGACAGTACATGAAGATTATTTCTCGATGGAGAGAGTGGATCACATCGCCTATCACCCATGCTGCCCCCTCCCAATCTCTCATGGTTGTGTTGCCTCTTCTGGCTGCAGGCTAATTGGAGTTAACAACTTGGAGTAACCACTCCTAATGAAGTGCGTCACCACCGTGCGGTATCAGATAAAGGTCAATGGAAGCCTCACGGAGCAGTTTATACTGACTCGGGGTCTGCGGCAAGGGGATCTCCTCTTGCCGTACCCATTCGTCATCTGTGCTGAGGGGCTGTCAACGCTGCTGCATGATGCCGAGAGGGCGGGGAGGCTGTCTGGTGTCCGGGTGTGCCAAGGGGCTCCCACCATCCCCCATCTCTTCTTTGCGGACGACTCTGTCCTAATGATCAAAGCAGATAGTGGTGAAGCTAATGAGCTGAAGAGAATTCTGGACCTTTATGAGGAATGCTCTGGACAATGCATTAACAAAGAGAAGAGTGCAATAATGTTTAGTGCTAATACCCAAACGGAACAGAAGGCAAATGTGAAACGGTGTGCTGGAATCTCTTGTGAAACATGGAATGAACGCTACCTTGGATTGCCTGTGTATGTGGGACGATCACGCAAACATGTTTTTGCATACATCAAAGACGCCATCTGGAGATGAATGCAAGGCTGGAAGGAGAGGCTCCTAGACAAGGTTGGGAAGGAAGTGCTTGTTAAGGCAGTAGCGCAGGCCATCCCGACATATGCCATGTCATGCTTCTACCTCACAAAAACTCTCTGTGAGGAGATAAGTTCACTCATTGCCAAATTCTGGTGGAGCTAGCAGGATAATGAGTCAAAAATACATTGGATTGGTTGGCCAAAACTGACAAAGTCCAAGGCGCTCGGAGGTTTAGGCTTCAGAGATATCCACTCCTTCAATATTGCGATGATGTCACGTTAGATATGGCGGTTGATCCAAAGGCCGGAGAGTCTATGTGCACAATTGCTGAAAGCCAAGTACTACCCAGATGGCAATATTTTGAACGAAGCACCGAAGGACGGCATATCTTACACTTGGAGGAGTAGGCTACATGGACTGGAGCTGGTAAAACAAGGTTATATTTGGCGCATTGGGGATGGACAAAAAGTTAACATTTGGGTGGCTGCCAAGAGCGTGGTCACGACGAGTCCAAACACCCAGGAACGGGGTCCTGCTTGACAAGGTTCATGAACTCATAAATCCGCTAACAGGGTAGTGGGATGAAGACCTAGTGAGGGATATCTTCGTTCCCCAAGATGCGACCATGATTCTTGGGATGAGACGGCATGCAAGACTTCATTGCATGGCATTATGATGAGAAGGGGTGCACTCAATTAAACAGGCATATAAACTGCATGTCAAGATGCAGGAGATAACGAGTGATCTAGAGGCCGGCAGGAACGATGATCTGCATGGATCGCTTAATGCTTGTGACAATACTTATTAGAGCCGGATCTGGAAGATGGCGTGCCAAAGTAAGATCAAGATGTTCACATGGCGGCTGGCTCACAACTCGCTTGCTACCCGTACCAACCTAGTGGCGAGGGGGATGGAGATCGAGGACACTAGTTGCCCTCTTTGTGCCAGGAACGCCGAGGATGGTGGGCACCTTTTCATAAGATGCAAGGAAGTGAAAGGGGTGTGGCGCGCCATGGGAATGGAAGCTGTGAGAAGTGATCTGGAGAGATATAACTCAGTGGGCGATGTCATGGATCACTTATGGTCGCTGAAGATGGAGGACAGAGTGCAAATTTTGCACTGCTGGTGGGAGTGGTGGAATGAACGGAACAGGTCTAGGAAGAATGAAAGAAGAATGCGGCCATAGGAGATTGTGCACCGGACCAAGCTTGCCACCATGGAATATTGGGATATTGTGGGTAAGCAGAAACAACAAAGCCCTAAGGAGAAGATTAAATGGCGGGCACCGGAATACGACATCCTCAAGCTTAACATTGATGGAGCACACATGCCGGGGAGCCCCCAATCTGCATGGGGGGTCATTGCCCGAGACCATACAGGGGACGTGGTGGCTTGTATGGCTGGGAAGAGTGAGCATGTCTACGATGCCTTCGCAGCTGAACTGCAAGCAGCCGCGGCTGCGGTGGAACTAGCCACACACCTTGGAGCAATCAGAATCTGCATTGGAACTGATTCATAGCTACTGCAGGCGGCACTCATGCAAAAGGAGCCAAGCTTCACGGCGTATGCATCGGTCCTGGAAGATCTGAAGGTCCAAATGAGGCTATGGTTCTCAAAGTGTGAAGTTTCTGCATGCAGGAGAGAGGCCAATAGTGCTGCGCATGAACTAGCTAAGCTCGGGTATGATTGTAATGTGAATGAATCCACTGTTTGGGATGTTAATGTTCCGCCATTTGTGGCTGGACCTGTACTAGGCGATTTGCCAAACTTGGTTGCGTAATAAAGCAATTGCTTTGACCCTCAAAAAAAAAAACTGCGTGCAACCCTATTCTGAATTTCTGAATTACGTGTTGCCTATTAATTCGGCTGTTTTCTGAATTTCTACATGCGACCCAGGTGCTGCCATGTTCCCTGATCATTTTCTTACTCTGAATTTTGTGTGGTGCCATGTTCTGTACATGACATGCACTCTGAAATTTCATAGTATCTTGTGCAGTCAGTATTGGCTGTATACTCTTGACTTGTGAAGTGCCACTGATGTAAAAATTCATATGCCCAATGCTACATGCAAGCTCCTGGAAAAGGTGGATCTTGATAGATCCTTTTATGATCCTATATATGCATACTGGTGGATGGGCCGTGTTTTTATTGGTAACCAGCACATATGCCCTTGCGTTGCAATAGGAGATAGAATAGTATGCATTTAAAGTAAGTGAGAATTATCTGTCCAAGCAAAACCATGTGTGCACACGAAAAATGAACATTTAGATTCTCGGTGTCGCTGCGTGTGAAGGAATCAATCCGCTATTTTTTCATTCATTGATCGAAGGCATTTAAGAGTTTTGTTACGTCACCGTACGCCAGAGAAGGCCTATGAGTTATTCAATCTACGTTTTCTTTCAATGCTTTCAATCAAGGGGATTTCAAGGTATCAAGTTTCCGAATATTCTAGGAAACACGAACAATTTTTAAAAAAATGATGTACACTTTTGAAAAAACATGAACAAATTTTGAAAGGGAACATCTTTTAAAATTCACAAACATTTTCTGAAAACACCAATTTTTTTTTATAAAAACAAGAACATTATTTGAATTTGTGAACATTTTTTCAAAGCGAATGTGTTGAAAATTCATATGATTTTTAGAAAATGTGTATCTTTCATACGCGAACATTATTTTTAATTGTGAAATTTTCACTAAGACAAGAATATTTTTAGAATTTGGACCATATTTTGAAATTTCATTTTCTTTTTCTAAATCTCAAACAATTTTGAAAGACAATATATTTTTGAAAAAGGGAAACCTTTTGCAAGTTCCGAATATTTATCAAAATAGCAATTTTTTTTTGGAATTTTGAACATTTCAAATATTTAGTTTTTTTAGTTCTGAATATTTTTTGAGAATTTTAATTTACGAAATAAATTCTATAAGAAAAATAAACTTCGTAGGGAAAAAAGATATAGGGAAAGGAGAATAAAAATAGAAGTAAAACACAGAAATAAAGAAAAATCGGCCAGCCCGGTATTGGTTGTCCTGTGTGAAACTCCGACTATTTGTTGGCCGGTGCGGAAAATAGAAATTTCTCAGCTGCGTGGGCAGAAAAATAAGTGGGCTGGCTTCGCTGGGCCAGAGTGCGCGGCGCATGTACGGAAATTCTTTTTTTAGCAGACAAACGCATAAGAATTTAGTACTAACTCGGATAGAAAAAAACTTTTTGGTGGGTGAACGGATGAAAAATTGACGAAACACACCTTCCTTTATTAGTACTAGCACATATGCCCGTGCGTTACGACGTGAGATAAAATAGTATGCATCTAAAGTCAGTGAGAATTATATGTGGAAGCAAAACCCTGTGTGCACACGAAAAAGGAACATTTTGCTTCTCGATTTCTTCGCGTTTGAAGGAATCAATCCTCTATTTTTCCATTCATTGATCGAGGGCATTTAAGAGTTTTGTTACGTCATCGTACACGATAAAAAGCCCATGAGTTATTCAATCTACTCTTCCTTTTAATCTTTTCAATCGAGGGGATTTTAAGGTATGAAGTTTCTGAATATTCTAGGAAATATGATTAATTTTTGAAATCTTGAACTGTTTTTTCTAAATTATTTACACGTTTGAAAAAACCGAACAAAAATGAAAGGGAAAATATTTTAAAATTATCAAACATTTTCTGAAAACACCAACTTTTTATTAAAACATGAACATTATATGAATTTGTGAATATTTTTTTAAAAACAGGAACATGTGTTGAAAATTCATAATTTTTTAGAAAATGTGTATCTTTTATACACGAACATTATTTTTTATTTTAAAAATTTCACTAAAACACGAATATTTTTCAAATTTGCAGTTTGAAATGCCATTTTCTTTTTAGAAATCTTGAACTATTTTGAAAAACAATATCTTTTTTTATAAAAATGGGCACCTTTTTACAAGTTTCGACTATTTTTTAAAATAGCAACAAAATTTTGGATTTCTGCACATTTTCCATTTTTTTATTCTGAACGTTTTTTAGATTATTTAATTTATGAAATAAAGCAATAAAAATCTGCTTGTGCATGCTATTTGATCGAGGGCATAAACTGCAGGAAGTTGGGTTAGCTTTCATTGCTTGATTGCAAACAGAAATTATTCCATTTGTTTATGGTGTGAAATGTTCTTCAGTATATGACGAGAATAAAAGATTGAAACATCAGCGAGAATGATTATCTTTGTTATCATCGAGAGAAAGAATATATAGGTAAGCCTCTACTTTTTTTTCATCCTCTCATCCCTGCTTGGACTGCCTCTGTATTCTTGGTCCAATAAGAATTATGTTGCGCTGGAGGCAAAAAGGGGATTTTTTTTCTCCTTTCATCATCACTTTCCCTTCCAACTTGCCTCCTCAGTTTTTTGGTTTTGCCGACTTTCCCGACTGATTTTTCTTAAAAGCCGCTTCAACTGCCCCATGTCTTATTGGTCTACCACATCTGACATATGGACACCACTACCGCTGTCAGCGTGGGTGGGAAGGAGGATAAGCGGCAATACATGTGGGGAATCACGTTGAAATTTAAAAAAACCGCTGTGGCACTATGTGTGCGGAAGAAGGAGGATTCTTTTTTTTTTGCGAAAGAAGGAGGATTCTTTTTTTGTGCAAGGAAAGAAGAAGAAGAAGGAGGATTCTGATATACATTCCCCTCGTTGCAACGCACGGGCATTTTTTCTAGTAATAGGACTAACCGAAGACTAGTTCAGCAAATGATAATTCACCGTAACGTCGAGCAGTCAGAATAATTTTTTTCCGCAACATGGCACATTAGAACAAAGTATAGACCGACTGTTCTGCTAGTGGTCTATTATTATTCTTAAATTTGTTTTTTGCAACATGGCACACATTAGAACAAAGAATAGACCAATTGTTGTGCTAGTGGTCTATTATTATTTCTTAAATAGTGGTGTGTCCTTTCGCATTGCACAACTTGCACTAAATGCAAGTTTATGTTACTATAATATACTTGTTTGTTCAAACCTAACGTCGATCAAGCTTTTGTGCTAGTCAGAATAGGTACGTCATATTTGAACTTCTGTCCATCGGAGAAGAAACACATGCTTGGCGGCCGCTAAGCGAGCATGTGGTACGACCGAATCATTGCTAGCTAGCTAGTACGAACACATACTTATCTTCGGTTGTCAAGTGTACATCACTGGCCGAATTAACTATGACCTAATAAATTAAATTATATATACGACGTACCATATCAACCCAGTTAAATTGATAAAATACTCATGCAAACCAAACATGACAGTATGTATACCACCTAATCGTGTTTGCACCATTGCAATTATTAGCAATGGTACCCGCAAAAAAAAAGCAATGGTTCAATGTTTTTGATATAGCTTACCACTCTTGTCAAGTGGTAAAAAAATATAGCAATGGTTGCTGCCAGTTGCCTGCCGTTCCAGTACTATATAAAGGATGGCGGCATTTTGAATGTCTACCTGACCTTTAAAAACAGTATCACTTTTTCCATATGATACTCTTCTAAACATAACTACTCCATCCGTAAACTAATATAAGAGTGTTTAGATCATCATTTTAGTAATCTAAATGCTTTTATATTAGTTTACAGAGGGAGTACATAACTGGTCTTTGTTCGAGTATTAAAAGGATGACATTTTGAATGTTTACTTGACCATTCAAACGCGTGACCTTTTCCATTGTATTCTTGTACACGACTAGTACAGAACTGGCCTTGCACGTTAATTCTTTTTCTTCCTACACAGTTTGGACAGCGTGTTTGGAAGCTTTAGGGAAAGCACACGGGGGTAAGCGAGCATGTGGTACTTAAGCGAGCATGTGGTACTTATCTTCCGTTATCAAGTTGCCCAATAATCATCAATAAATCTAATAAATTACATATACGACCGTATCAATATGTTTTTTTTTGCGCTGGACCGTATCAATATGTTAAAATGATGAAGTCTTGCCTATCAAACAGACCATCATATGTACCACCTAATATATTCCGCGCCATTAATTGCAAATTTTAGCAAAGATTGCCACCAGTTGCTGGTCCTTCTAATCTAACCACATGGAGTGTTAAGTTGTATATTTGTACCACTTGTAACGTGTTGTAACGATCCTAGATTATAGGATCCGAGGGCCTGCGTGCCATATCTCTAGGGACTTTCTCTCCCTATGTATACTCTGTGATGTAACAGAATCAATCAAGGAAATCACAATACAGTTTCCAACTTGGTATCAGTCGCTAGGGTTTTCTCCATGGCTGCAGACGATCTCTTCTCCTCCTCGGCCGCCACCAGCTCCGCCATGTCGCCGGGCTCCCTCTCCTCCTCCACGGCGCCTGCAGCCGGCACCACTCCGGCCACCGCCTCCACCACCTCCCCCTTCGTCCCTGGCACATCCCCAGCCCTCTTCAGCGGCTCCTCCCCTGCCACGGCCTCCAAGTTCGCCCCTCTCTTCACCGCCGGCTCCTCTCCAGCGCCACCGCCGGCCTCCCCCCAACCCATCCTATTTTCCGCGACCACATCACAAACCACATCAAGTTTCTCCTCAATCCCGCAGATCACAACTACCATAAGTGGAAAACTTTCTTTCTGATGGTTCTCGTGCGCTACGGCGTCTCCTACCTCCTCGACCATCCCCTCCTCCCAATGCTCCGGCGCACTACCTTGAGCTCGACGCCCATATCGTCCTGTGGATCTATGCCACCCTCTCGGACACCATGTGCGCCCATGTGGTCGGCGCCACCACCACCTACGCTCTATGGCACAAGATCAAAGACTTCTTCCTCGCCAATCGCGATGCTCGCTTCATGATCCTCAACCGCCAATACCGAAACCTCAAACAGGGTGATCTCTCTGTGTCCGAGTATGCACGCTGTCTGAAGCTCCTCACCGACACTCTCGCCGACATTGATCGTGCCGTTACCGAGGTGGATCTCACCACCCAATTTCTTCATGGCCTCGACAAGCGGCTCGACACCATCCCCGTCGTCCTCGGTGACCAGGGCCTCCCCTTCGACACCGTGCTCTCCCGCAAGTTCTCGCGGAGGAGTCGCAGGCACAGCGCGCAGCTGAGGAGGGCACCTCTGCTTTCGCCATGACGGGCGGCAGTTCTTCAGGCGCTGGCTCCTCGGCCGGCCCCTCTGGTGGTCGCGGCAACGGCGATCGCTCCTCTGATCGCGCCCCCGACGCCCCCCATCCGTCGGCCCCCTCCTCTAACCGCGGGCGCGGTGACCGCTCTGGTGACGGCGGTGACTGTGGACGTGGGCGCGGTCGCGGTCGCGGTCGAGGACGCGGTGACCACTCTGGGTGCGGTCACCAGGCGGCTCCCTTCTCCCCCTTCACGGGGTACTTCGGGGATGGCGCTCCCGTCGCCACGCTCTGGCTGGATCCCACCCAACGCCGCCGGTGTTCTTGGACCCCGCCCCGGTGCCCATGCTCAGGCGTACCACGCCTTCACACCCTCTCCGGTGCCGTCTCCACCGTACCATCAGCCACCGCAGCCGTCATGGGACCATCTCACCATGCTCAACGCCGCCTTCAGCAACGCCGGCTACGGCATGCACCCGGCCCCCGAGTGGTACCTCGACAGCGGCGCGTCTTCGCACGTGACAGGCACCCAAGGTAATCAGACCTCGTCAAGTTCTTCATTTTCGCATTTACCCTCTAGCATTGTTGTTGGTAATGGGCATTCTCTTCCTGTCACTGCCACGGGCTCCACCACCCTCTCCCCTCATGATTTTCGCCTCACTGATATTCTTGTCTCTCCCAATGTCGTTACTAGCCTCATATCTGTTCGTAAATTCACTAAAGATAATGCTTGCTCTATTGAATTTTACGCGTGTGGTTTTCTTGTGAAGGATCTTCGCACTCGACGAGTTCTCATGATCTCCGTTAGCCACGGCGATCTCTACCCCTTCGTTGGCAATAAACCGGTGCCGGCGTCCGCTCTACTTGCAGCCACCACCTCGGATTTGTGGCATCGTCGCCTTGGGCATCCCGGCGTCCATACATTTTCTTCCCTGTCTACACAGTTAGATTGTAATAAGGCTCCTCACACGCCATGTAGTGCTTGCCAACTTGGCCGGCAGCCTCGTTTACCCTTTCCCTCTTCTTTTAGCAAAACTTATGCCCCCTTTGATTTAATCCACTGTGATTTATGGACATCACCTGTTGTTAGTTTCTCTGGTTTCCAATACTACCTTGTGGTGCTTGATGATTATACGCATTACTCCTGGACCTTCCCCCTCCGCACCAAGTCCGAAACTTCCACGGTCCTTCAACGCTTTTTACGTTTATTCACACCCAATTCCATGTAATCATCAAAAGCATGCAGTGTGACAACGGTGGCGAATTTATCAACTCATCTCTTCGCGCCTTCTTCTCCTCCAACGGCGTTGCTTATCGCTTCTCTTGTCCCCATACTTCCCCCCAAAATGGCAAAGCGGAACGCATGATACGCACCACTAATGATGTCTTGCGCACCCTTCTTCTTCAAGCCAACCTCACACCACCATTTTGGGTTGAAGCCCTTCACACAGCCACCTACCTTCTCAACCGGCGTCCCTCTCGTGTCATTGCGCCTCACACACCCCATTTTCTTCTCTATGGTGTTGCACCCACATATGACCACCTTCGGGTCTTCGGCTGCCTATGCTTCCCGAACCAATATGCCAACATGGATCATAAACTCGCTCCACGCTCGTCCCGCTGCGTCTTCCTTGGCTATGCGCTTGAACACAAGGGTTACTGGTGTTTCGACCTCGCCTCACGCCGCGTCATCGTATCTCGCCATGTTATATTCGATGAAGCGATTTTCCCTACAGCTACCACACGCCGGACCATGCCACGGGCACGTCCACAGACAATCCCCATGCACAGATCCAGCCCAGCCCCGATTTCCCCCCTGGATCCTTCCCACCTACCCCGCCCAGGCCCCACCCACCACCAGCTTCCGCCTCCCCCCAACCAACCCCTCCCACGTCGCCCGCTGCGTCCTCCTCAGCGTCCGGATCCTCCTCGGGTCGCGCGACTACCAGCGCCAACGCCACGCCCGGTCCCGCCGCATCCCCATTGGATCACGCGCCCACCACCCCACCTGACTCGCCCGGTACCGCCGCATCCCCATCGGATCGCGTGCCCAACAGCCCAACTACCCCGCCCGGTCCCGCCGAATCCCCATCGGATTGCGCGCCGTCTCCCGCGCCTGGCTCGCCCGTCCCCAGCGCCTCGCCTATCGCTTCGCCCGGCTCCATCAAATCATCCTCGGGTCGCTCGCCACCCAGTATGCCACTGCCACGTCTCCCTCCCCGTGCCCTCCCGATATAGCCACCCCACAATGCACACCGAATGACCACACGTGCCAAAACAAGATTCTTAATGCCCAAACGGCTCTTTCTTGCCGACGCCTCCTCCACCATCTCCCCCATTCATCCAACGTACAAATCCACACTTAAGGATCCCCATTGGCGTCAAGCAATGTTAGATGAGTTTAATGCATTAATGAACAACTTTACTTGGTCTTTGGTGCCTAAGCCTGCAGGTGCGGATGTGGTCACGGGCAAGTGGATTTTTCGGCACAAGTTCAACACGGACGGGTCTTTGGCACGGTACAAGGCACGTTGGGTCGTTCGTGGCTTCACCCAGCAAGAGGGCGTGGACTATGATGAAACATTCAGTCCGGTGGTCAAGCCAGCAACTATTCGGGTGGTCTTGAGTCTTGCCACCTCTCACTCATGGCCCATCCATCAGCTTGACGTGAAGAATGCTTTTCTCCATGGTGAGCTCAATGAGACCGTGTATTGCTCGCAACCAGCTGGGTTTGTGGACTCCTCCAAGCCAGACCATGTGTGTCTTCTCCACAAGTCACTCTATGGTCTCAAACAAGCTCCCCGGACATGGTTCTTGCGCTTCCAAGCATTCCTCTTGTCTCTTGGGTTTCGGGCATCCAAGAGTGACACCTCCCTCTTCATCCTACACCATGGTAACGCCCTTGCATATCTCCTTGTATATGTAGATGACATTATTCTCACCGCGAGCTCGCCTCACACACTCACCCATGTCATCGACTCTCTAAAACGGGAGTTTGCTATGACTGATCTTGGCACGTTACACCATTTTCTTGGCATTAATGTCACCACCAACCCATCCGGCCTCTTCCTATGCTAACAACAGTACACACTAGAGCTCCTTGACCGCGCCAACATGATCAACTGTAAGCCCGTTTCCACCCCGGTTGACACGAGCTCTAAACTCTCCTCCCACGAAGGCCATCTCCTCTCCAATCCCACGCACTATCGTAGCATCACTGGCGCACTATAATATCTCACATTCACTCGTCCCGACATCACATATGCTCTCCAACAAGCTTGCTTATTCATGCATGCCCCTCGCGACATACACATGCAGCTTGTGAAACGCATTCTACGATACCTCCAGGGCACCTCTCATTATGGCCTTCAGCTTTTTCGTTCTCCATCACGGGACCTCACTGCCTACACCGATGCCGACTGGGCAGGGTGTCCGGACACGCGCAAGTCCACGTCCGGTTTTTGTGTGTTCCTTGGCGCTAACCTCATCTCATGGTCATCCAAGAGGCAGCCCACCATCTCACGATCGAGTGCCAAGGCTGAATATCGTGGTGTTGCTAACTGTGTGGCTGAATCTTGTTGGCTCCGGCAACTCCTTCATGAGCTCAAGGTTCCACCCACACGTGCGACCGTGGTGTATTGTGACAACATCAGTGCTTCCTACCTTGCCAGCAATCCAGTTCAGCATCAACGGACCAAGCACATTGAGATTGATCTACACTTTGTTCGGGATCGCGTTGCTCTTGGCGAAGCACGCGTCTTGCATGTGCCATCCAGCTCCCAATATGCTGACATATTCACCAAGGGCCTGCCTTCGCCATTGTTCACCGACTTTCGTTCCAGCCTGAACATCCTTCCTAATGGAGTTCCGGCTGAGGGGGGGGTGTTAAGTTGTATATTTGTACCACTTGTAACGTGTTGTAACGATCCTAGATTATAGGATCTGAGGGCCTGCGTGCCATATCTCTAGGGACTTTCTCTCCCTATGTATACTCTGTGATGTAACAGAATCAATCAAGGAAATCACAATACAGTTTCCAACTTGGAGTTGCCTCGTCTTTCTTCGTGCTCTGCGTGTCCCGCCAAATAATTCGTACCTCGGCCGCACGAGCACCGAATGTGAGCGGTGAACCTTGCCTTAGCTGTCGCATCGCTCTCATAGGCGGTGTGCGCTGCTGCACGATGAAGTGGTCTTATTTCTCCTCCTTGCGAGACACAATCCACATGTTGGTGCAAGGAACTCCGCCTACTGCTGGCGCCTGATGTCGAGAAAATTGATCTCGGACTTGAGTCGGCTGTACGTCCAAGCCAATACCAGTACGATCAAGGCCTGGGTTCGGTGGGAAGACGGTAGCAGCGACCCAAGCCAGTATGATCAAGGCTGCACCAAGCTCAACGCGATGACTCGTCCAAAGGGCAAGTCAGGCGCTTGGACCATGAGTCCAGTACGAAGCCGTAGGAACTTTAGTCATACTCTGTATCCATTTGTAAAGAGTAAACCGTGACTTGCGCATGAAGTCCAGCTATAATGTAAGGGTGATGGCCGATAGTACGTGTCAAACGTATCAATAAGTTTTGATTGTTGCATGCTTGTTTTATACCATTGTTGCATGTTTGTACTATTAATTCGTATCATTTTGGGGCATTTTTATGGATCAGCCTGTCAACAAGATGTCCAGTGCCAGTTAACCTGTTTGTGGTCGGTTAGCCCATAGAAACACTTAAAAACAAAGTTTGAGCCCAGCCAATCACATGATGCCCTCCGGCTTGACCCTCCACACTAAGTGCAGACGGTATTGCTGTCCGCGAAGGGGCTCACACTCTGAAGCTGCGTATTGCCTATTTAAACATCCCACCACATTTCCAGACGTGTATGATGACCCAAGGCAGGTTTTGGTGGGATTGT
>NC_057804.1:666140229-666191200 GCF_018294505.1 Triticum aestivum
ATATTTCTACAGCTCTGAAAAATATGAAAATTTACCACATACTATAGCTACTGTGTCAAAATTTCAGAAAATTGTGGCATTCTGGATATTCAGGAATATTCACGCAATAACAAACCTGCCGAACGTTACTTGTGTGTTTTCACCTTCCGTGAAAGGGGTCACACTTCGAAGTTGCGCATTGCCTCTTTAATCTTCTCACCACACTTTAAGACACGTAAGAGGATCCAATGCGATGTTTTTGTGGCATTGCTACCCCCGAAGGTGAAGGAAATATGCCCTAGAGGCAATAATAAAGTTATTATTTATTTCCTTATTTCATGATAAATGTTTATTATTAATGCTAGAATTGTATTAACCGGAAACTTAGTACATGTGTGAATACATAGACAAAACAAAGTGTCTCTAGTATGCCTCTACTTGACTAGCTCGTTTATCAAAGATGGTTATGTTACCTAACCATAGACATGTGTTGTCATTTGATGAACGGGATCACATCATTAGGAGAATGATGTGATGGACAAGACCCATTCGTTAGCTTAGCATTATGATCGTTACAGTTTCATTGCTACTACTTTCTTCATGACTTATACATTTTCCTCAGACTATGAGATTATGCAACTCCCGAATACCGGAGGAACACCTTGTGTGCTATCAAACGTCACAACGTAACTGGGTGATTATAAAGATGCTCTACAGGTGTCTCCGACGGTGTTTGTTGAGTTGGCATAGATTGAGATTAGGATTTGTCACTCCGTGTATAGGAGAGGTATCTCTAGGCCCTCTCGGTAATGCACATCACTATAAGCCTTGCAAGCATTGTGACTAATGAGTTAGTTGCGGGATGATGCATTACGGACGAGTAAAGAGACTTGCCGGTAACGAGATTGAACTAGGTATTAAGATACCGACGATCGAATCTCGGGCAAGTAACATACCGATGACAAAGGGAACAACGTATGTTATTATGCAGTTTGACCGATAAAGATCTTCGTAGAATATGTAGGAACCAATATGAGCATCCAGGTTCCGCTATTGGTTATTGACCGGACATGAGTCTCGGTCATGTCTACATAGTTCTCGAACCCGTAGGGTCCGCACGCTTAACGTTCGGTGACGATTTGTATTATGAGTTATGTAATTTGATGACCGAAGTTTGTCCGGAGTCCCGGATGAGATCAGGGACATGACGAGGAGTCTCGAAATGGTCGAGACATAAAGATGGATATATTGGACGATGATACGTCTCCGTCGTATCTATAATTTTTGATTGTTCCATGCCAATATTCTTCAACTTTCATACACTTTTGGCAACTTTTTATATTATTTTTGGGACTAACATATTGATCCAGTGCCTAGTGCCAGTTCCTGTCTATTGCATGTTTTATGTTTCGCAGAAAACCCATATCAAACGGAATCCAAACGGGATAAAAACGGATGGAGAATTATTTTGGAATATTTGGGATTTTCCGGAGGAAGAATCAACGCGAAACGGTGTCCGGGGTGGCCACGAGACAGGGGGCGCCCACCCCCCTGGGCGCGCCCTGGACTCTCGTGGGCCACCCGTAAGGCGGTTGATGCCCTTCTTTTGCCGCAAGAAAGCTAATTTTATGAGAAAAATCTGGTGAAAGATTCACCCCAATCGGAGTTACGGATCTCCAGATATAAAGGAAACGGTGAAGGGGTAGAACCAGAGAACGCAGAAACAGAGAGATAGATCCAGTCTTGGAGGGGCTCTCGCCCCTCCCAAGCCATGGGAGCCAAGGACCAGAGGGGAAACCCTTCTCCCATCTAGGGAGGAGGTCAAGGAAGAAGAAGAAGAAGAAGGGGGGCTCTCTCCCCCATGCTTCCGGTGGCGCCGGAGCGCTGACGGGGGCCATCATCATCACCGCGATCTTCACTAACACCGCCGTCATCTTCACCAACATCTCCATCACCTTCCCCCTTCTATATTCAGCGGCCCACTCTCCCGCAACCCGCTGTACCCTCTACTTGAACATGGTGCTTTATGCTTCATATTATTTTCCAATGATGTGTTGCCATCCTATGATGTCTGAGTAGATTTTCATTGTCCTATTGGTGGTTGATGAATTGCTATGATTGATTTAATTTGCTTGTGGTTATGTTGCTGTCCTATGGTGCCCATCATATGAGCGCGCGCGTGGGTCACACCATAAGATTAGTTGTATGTTGATAGGACTATGTATTGGAGGGCTAGAGTGACAGAAGCTTCAACCTTGCATAGAAATTGATGCATACGGGATTGAAGGGGGACCAATATATCTTAATGCTTTGGTTGGGTTTTACCTTAATGAACGTTAGTAGTTGCGGACTGCTTGCTAATAGTTCCAATCATAAGTCCATAGAATTCCAAGTCAGGGATGACATGCTAGCAGTGGCCTCTTCCACATAAAACTTGCTATCAGTCTAGTAACGTAGTCAATTGCTTAGGGACAATTCCACCACTCCTACCACCACTTTCCCACACTCGCTTTATTTACTTTTTTGCATCTTTATCTAAACAGCCCCTACCTTTTATTTACGCGTTCTTTATTATCTTGCAAACCTATCCTATCACACCTACAAAGTACTTCTAGTTTCATACTTGTTCTAGGTAAAGAAAACGTCAAGCGTGCGTAGAGTCGTATCAGTGGCCGATAGGACTTGAGAGAGTATTTGTTCTACCTTTAGCTCCTCGTTGGGTTCAACACTCTTACTTATCGAAAGAGGCTACAACTATCCCGTATACTTGCGGGTTATGAAGACCTTTTTCTGGCACCGTTGCCGGGGAGTCATAACATGGGGTGAATATTCTCGTGTGTGCTTGTTTGCTTTATCACTAAGTAATTTTTGTTTGCTGTTATTAGTTGTTCTCTATCTTTAGTTATGGATATGGAACACAAAATACCAAAAAAAATTAGATGTACTTGCTACTCATGTAGATGGGGTAACTCCTAAAACCCCCGATTCTCATTATGTGAAAGATATTATGTACTACTTTGATAATCCTGAGAAAACCCCATTCAACTTTATAATGGGAGACACGTTGGATCAACGTGAATACTTTAGGGATTATCGCTCGACACAAAAAGGGAAACTATTATGGGATCAAATTATTATGTTGCGTTGGTATGCCTGGAATCTCTGCTTGAGATTTGATATTACTTGTTGCTCTAAGATGAAGGCCTCACACCTTCCCTTTTCATGCAAATTTAATGATAATGAAACCTTAGCTTCTTATGCTAATGGTATATATGATTACTATGATGTGGAACAAATAGAAGAATTTGTTGCTTTTAAGGCTGCTTATGAAATTGAAGCTTTGTTTGAAAAGTATGAAGCTTTTGATGATGATGGTTATAGGCCTGAAAATCTTGCTATACTTGGATATTGCTATGAAAATTATGAATACAATTATTATATTAATGCTTTTATGAAGAAAGTCTCCGCTGTCCAAGAAGAGACTAATATTTTGTAGGAAGCTATGGATGAAGAAATTGATGAAACTGTGAGCTCATTGGATGAAAAAGATGATGAGGAGAGCGAAGAACAAAAGGAGGAAGAGCGGATTAGCTACCCATGCCCACCTTCTAATGAGAGTAACTCTTCAACTCATACATTGTTTAATTCCCCTTCGTGCTTACCGAAGGATGATTGCTATGATGATTGCTATGATCCCTTGAATTTGTTTGAAATATCCCTTTTTGATGATGCTTGCTATGCTTGTGGCCAAGATGCCAATATGAATTATGCTTATGGAGATGAACTTGCTATAGTTCGTTATGTTAAACATGAAATTGTCACTATTGCACCCATGCATGATAGTCCTATTATCTTTTTGAATTCTCCCTACTACACTTTATCGGAGAAGTTTGTGCTTATTAAGGATTATATTGATGGGTTGCCTTTTACTACTGCACATGATGATTTTGATAGATATAATATGCATGTGCTTGCTGCTCCTACTTGCAATTATTATGAGAGAGGAACTTTATCTCCACCTCTTTATGTTTCCAATACGATAGAATTGCAAGAAATTGCTTATACTATGCATTGGCCTTTACTTGGTGTGCATGAATTGTTCTTTTATGACATGCCGATGCACAGGAAGAGAGTTAGACTTCGTTGTTGCTTGATATATGTTACCTTGTGCTCACTACTAAATTACAAATCATTGTTAATTAAAATTGGCTTTGATATACCTTGGGATCCGGGTGAATTCATTACTTGAGCACTAAATGCCTAGCTTGATGGCTTTAAAGAAAGCGCTGCCAGGGAGACAACCCGGAATTTTTAGAGAGTCATTTATTTCTGTTGAGTGCTTTTATATAGTTTAAAAACAAAAAAATAAAGAGGGGAACACAAAAACTTTTCAAAAAGGAAAGTGAAAGTGAGAGAGACAAGCATTGTTGAAGTGGGGGAGCTCCTTGAACTTTGTTCATGCTCACGGAAACTTTGTGAATCTTGATTACAGAAACTTTTCATCAAAAATAATTATCCCCTTGTACAATTCCATTGTATTATAAAAATAATGTGCCAAGGTTTGCCTTTAGGATGTTTACAATGCTTGTTGGTTTGTACGGTGCAGGACAGAAACTTTGGCTGTAGTGCGCGATTTTACATTTTTATCTGGAACGTCAATTAGTTCTGATTCCTTTTGCAATGTATTTCTATACAACCTTTTTATTTTTCCTAATTTTGGTAGAATTTTTGGAGTAACAGAATTATTGTGGATGTTCAGATTGCTACAGACTATTCTGTTTTTGACAGATTCTGTTTTTGATGCACAGTTTGCTTGTTTTGATGAATCTATCAATTTGTATCAGTCGATTAAGCCATGGAAAAGTTATATTACAGTAGACACAATGCGAAAACAAAATATGAATTGGTTTGCAATAGTACTTAGAGTGGTTATTCGCTTTATTATACTAACGGATCTTACCGAGTTTTCTGTTGAAGTTTTGTGTGGATGAAGTGTCTAAACGAGGAGGTATCGATATGAGGAAAAGGAAGAGAGGCAAGAGCTCAAGCTTGGGGATGCCCGAGGCACCCCAAGTAAATATTCAAGGAGACTCAAGCGTCTAAGCTTGGGGATGCCCCAGAAGGCATCCCTTCTTTCTTCAACAAGTATCGGTATGTTTTCGTATTCGTTTCGTTTATGCATTAAGTGCAAGTCTTGGAGCGTTTTTTGCATTTAGTTTTCATTTTTCTTTTATGCACCATGCTGGTATGAGATAGTCCTTGGTTGATTTATAGAATGCTCATTGCACTTCACTTATATCTTTTGAGTATGGCTTTATAGAATGCTTCATTTGCTTCACTTATATCATTTGAAGTTTGGATTGCCTGTTTCTCTTCACACAGAAAACCGCCATTTGTAGAATGCTCTTTTGCTTCACTTACATTTGTTAGAGCGTGGGCATATCTTTTGTAGAAAGAATTAAACTCTCTTGCTTCACTTATATAAATTTAGAGAGGTGACAGGAATTGGTCATTCGCATGGTTAGTCATAAAATCCTACATAAACTTGTAGATCGCTGAATATGATATGTTTGATTCCTTGCAATAGTTTTACGATATAAAGGTGGTGATATTAGAGTCATGCTAGTTGAGTAATTGTGAAATTGAGAAATACTTGTGTTGAGGTTTGCAAGTCCCGTAGCATGCACGTATGGTGAACCGTTATGTAACGAAGTTGGAGCATGAGGTGCTCTTTGACTGCTTTCCTTATGAGTGGCAGTCAGGGACGAGCGATGGTATTTTCCTACCAATCTATCCCCCTAGGGGCATGCGTAGCAGTACTTTGCTTCGAGGGATAAGTAGGCTTTTGCAATAAGTATATGAGTTCTTTATGACTAATGTGAGTCTATGGATTATACACACTTTTACCTTTCCATCATTGCTAGCCTCTTCGGTACCGTGCATTGCCCTTTCTCACCTCGAGTGTCGGTGCAAACTTCGCCGGTGCATCCAAACCCCATGATATGATATGCTCTATCACACATAAGCCTCATTATATCTTCCTCAAAACATCCACCATACCTACCTATTATGGCATTTCCATAGCCATTCTGAGATATATTGCCATGCAACTTCCATCATCATCATATACATGACACGTTCCATCATTGTCATATTGCTCTGCATGATCGTAAGATAGCTAGCATGATGTTTTGATGTCATTGCTATGCTAGATCATTGCACATCCCGGTACACCGCCGAAAGCATTCATATAGAGTCATATCTTTGTTCGAGATATCGAGTTGTAATATTGAGTTGTAAGTAAATAAAAGTGTGATGATAATCATTATTAGAGCATTGCCCCAGTGAGGAAAGGATGATGGAGACTATGATTCCCCCACAAGTCGGGATGAGACTCCGGACTTTATGAAAAATAGAAGAGGCCAAAGAAGCCCAAATAAAAAAAGAGGCCAAAGAAGCCCACCAAAAAGAAAGAAAAAAATGAAAAAAATGAAAAAAAAGAAAAAAATGAGAGAAAAAGAGAGAAGGGGCAGTGTTACTATCCTTTTACCACACTTGTGCTTCAGAGTAGCACCATGTTCTTCATAGAGAGAGTCTCCTATGCTTTCACTTTCTTATACTAGTGGGAATTTTCATTATAGAACTTGGATTGTATATTCCGATGATGGGCTTCCTCAAACGCCCGAGATCTTCATGAGCAAGCAAGTTGGATGCACACCCACTTAGTTTCCAGTTTGAGCTTTCATACACTTATAGCTCTTAGTGCATCCGTTGCATGGCAATCCCTACTTCTCGCATTGACATCAATTGATGGGCATCTCCATAGCTCGTTGATTAGCCGCGTCGATGTGAGACTTTCTCCCTTTTTGTCTTCTCCACATAAACCTCCACCATCATATTCTATACCACCATAGTGGTATGTCCATGGCTTGCACTTATGTATTGCGTAAGATTTGAAAAAGCTGAAGCGCGTTAAAAAGTATGAACCAATTGCTCGGCTCGTCATCGGGGTTGTGCATGATGGGAGTATTTTGTGTGACGAAGATGGAGCATAGCCAGACTATATGATTTTGTAGGGATGAGCTTTCTTTGGCTATGTTATTTCGATAAGACATAATTGCTTGGTTGGTATGCTTGGAGTATTATTGTTTTTATGTCAAATGATAGACTATTGCTTTGAATCACTCGTGCCTTAATATTCATGCCATGATTAGACATATGATCAAGATTATGCTAGGTAGCATTTCACATCAAAAATTATCTTTTTTACCATTTACCTACTCGAGGACGAGCAGGAATTAAGCTTGGGGATACTGATACGCCTCCGTCGTATCTATAATTTTTGATTGTTCCATGCCAATATTCTTCAACTTTCATATACTTTTGGCAACTTTTTATATTATTTTTGGGACTAACATATTGATCCAGTGCCCAGTGCCAGTTCCTATCTGTTGCATGTGTTTCACAGAAAACCAATATCAAACGGAATCCAAACGGGATAAAAACGGACGGAGAATTATTTTGGAATATTTTGGATTTTCTGGAGGAAGAATCAACGCAAAATGATGTCTAGGGTGACCACAAGACAGGGGGCGCGCCCACCCCCCTGGGCGCGCCCTGGACTCTCGTGGGCCACCCGTAAGGCGGTTGATGGCCTTCTTTTTCCGCAAGAAAGCTAATTTTATGAGAAAAATCTGGGCGAAAGATTCACCCCAATCGGAGTTACGGATCTCCAGATATAAAGGAAACGGTTAAGGGGTAGAACCAGAGAATGCAATAACAGAGAGATAGATCCAATCTCGGAGGGGCTCTCACCCCTCCCAAGCCATGGGAGCCAAGGACCAGAGGGGAAACCCTTCTCCCATCTAGGGAGGAGGTCAAGGAAGAAGAAGAAGAAGGGGGCCTCTCTCCCCCTTGCTTCCAAAGGCGCCGGAGCGCTGCCGGGGGCCATAATCATCACCGCGATCTTCACCAACACCGCCGTCATCTTCACCAACATCTCCATCACCTTCCCCCTTCTATATTCAGCGGTCCACTTTCCCGCAAACCGCTGTACCCTCTACATGAACATGGTGCTTTATGCTTCATATTATTTTCCAATGATGTGTTGCCATCCTATGATGTCTGAGTAGATTTTCATTGTCCTATTGGTGGTTGATGAATTGCTATGATTGATTTAATTTGTTTGTGGTTATGTTGCTATCCTATGGTGCCCATCATATGAGCGCGTCCCTGGATCACTCCATAGGGTTAGTTGTATGTTGATAGGACTATGTATTGGAGGGCTAGAGTGACAGAAGCTTCAACCTAGCATATAAATTGATGCATACGGGATTGAAGGGGGACCAATATATCTTAATGCTATGGTTGGGTTTTACCTTAATGAACGTTAGTAGTTGCGGCCTGCTTGCTAATAGTTCCAATCATAAGTGCATAGAATTCCAAGTCAGGGATGACATGCTAGCAGTGGCCTCTCCCACATAAAACTTGCTATCGGTCTAGCAACGTAGTCAATTGCTTAGGGACAATTCCACCACTCCTACCACCACTTTCCCACACTCGCTTTATTTAATTTTTTGCATCTTTATCTAAACAGCCCCTACCTTTTATTTACGTGTTCTTTATTATCTTGCAAACCTATCCTATCACACCTACAAAGTACTTCTAGTTTCATACTTGTTCTAGGTAAAGCGAACGTCAAGCGTGCGTAGAGTCGTATCAGTGGCCAATAGGACTTGAGAGAGTATTTGTTCTACCTTTAGCTCCTCATTGGGTTCGGCACTCTTACTTATCGAGTTACGGGGAAGTTACGGGAATACGAGGAAGAAGTAATTGGGCCTCATGGGCTAAGTGATGGAAGAGAGGAGGCAGGGCGCGCGCCCCCCTAGCCCAAACCGAATTGGAATAGGGGGCCGACCCCCCTTTCCTCCTTTTCCTCCCTCTCCTTCCTTCTCCCTCTCCTCCTTCCTTTCCTCCTCCTAGTAGGAGTAGGAAAGGGGAGTCCTAATCCTACTAGGAGGAGGACTCCTCCTCCTGGCGCGACCTACATGGGCCGGCCGGCCTCCTCCTTGCTCCTTTATATACGGGGGTAGGGGGCACCCTAGAACACACAAGTTGACATTGTTCTTAGCCGTGTGTGGTGCCCCCTCCATCATAATCCACCTCGATCATATTGTAGCGGTGCTTAGGCGAAGCCCTGTTTTGGTAGCAACATCATCATCGTCATCACGCCATCGTGATGACGAAACTCTCCCTCGAAGCTCTACTGGATCGTGAGTTCGCGGGACGTCACCGAGCTGAACATGTGTAGATCACGGAGGTGCCGTACGTTCGGTACTAGGATCGGTCGATTGTGAAGACGTATGACTACATCGACTGCGTTGTCATAACGCTTCCGCTTAACGGTCTATAAGGGTATGTGGACGACACTCTCCCCTCTCGTTGCTATGCATCACCATGATCTTGCGTGTGCGTAGGAATTTTTTTGAAATTACTATGTTCCCCAACAGTGGCATACGAGCCAGGTTTATGCGTAGATGTTATATGCACAAGTAGAACACAAGTGAGTTGTGGGCGATACAAGTCATACTACTTACCATCATGTCATACTTTGGTTCGGTGGTATTGTTGGATGAAGCGGCCCGGACCGACATTATGTGTACGCTTACGCGAACTGGTTCTACCGACGTGCTTTGCACACAGGTGGCTGGCGGGTGTCAGTTTCTCCAACTTTAGTTGAACCGAGTGTGGCTACGCCCGGTCCTTGAGAAGGTTAAAAGAACACTAACTTGACGAACTATCGTTGTGGTTTTGATGCGTAGGTAAGAACGGTTCTTGTTCAGCCCGTAGCAGCCACGTAAAACTTGCAACAACAAAGTAGAGGGCATCTAATTTGTTTTTGCAGGGCATGTTGTGATGTGATATGGTCAAGAAGTGATGAGATATAAGTTGTTGTATGAGATGATCATGTTTTGTTGAAGTTATCGACAACTGGCAGAAGCCTTATGGTTGTCTCTTTATTGCATAAGATGCAAGCGCGAAATAATTGCTTTACTTTATCGCTATGCGGTAGGAATAGTTGCAAGAGCAATAGTTGGCGAGACGACCATGTGATGACACATTGATATAGATCAAGATGATGGGGATCATGGTGTCATGCCGGTGACGATGGAGATCATGACGATTCTTTGGAGATGGAGATCAAAGGCACAAGATGATGATGGCCATATCATGTCACATATTTTGATTGCATGTGATGTTTATCTTTTATACATCTTAGTTTGCTTAGTTCGGCGGTAGCTTTATAAGATGATCCCTTACTAAAATTTCAAGGTATAAGTATTCTCCCTGAGTATGCACCATTGCGACAGTTCTTCATGCTGAGACACCACGTGGTGATCGGGTGTGATAAGCTCTACGTTCACATACAACGGGTGTATGCCAGTTTTGGTCACGCAGAATACTCGGGTTAAACTTGACGAGCCTAGCATATGCAGATATGGCCTCGGAACACTGGAGACCGAAAGGTCGAGCGTGAATCATATAGTAGATATAATCAACATAGTGATGTTCACCATTGTAAACTACTCCATCTCACGTGATGATCGGACATGGTTTAGTTGATTTGGATCACATGATCACTTAGATGATTAGAGGGATGTCTATCTAAGTGAGAGTTCTTAAGTAATATGATTAATTGAACTTTAATTTATCATGAACTTAGTCCTGATAGTATTTTGCAAATAATGTTGTAGATCAATAGGCCACGTTGTTGCTTCCCTATGTTTTATAAGTATTCCTAGAGAAAACTAAGTTGAAAGATGATAGTAGCAATGATGCGGACTGGGTCCGTGATCTAAGGTTTATCCTCATTGCTGCACAGAAGAATTATGTCCTTGATGCACCACTAGGTGACAGACCTATTGCAGGGGCAGATGCAGACGTTATGAACGTTTGGCTAGCTCAATATGATGACTACTTGATAGTTTAGTGCACCATGCTTAACGACTTAGAATCGGGACTTCAAAGACGTTTTGAACGTCATGGACCATATGAGATGTTCCAGGAGCTGAAGTTAATATTTCAAGCAAATACCCGAGTTGAGAGATATGAATTCTCCAACAAGTTCTATAGCTAAAAGATGGAGGAGAATAGCTCAAGCAGTGAGCATGTGCTTAGATTGTCTGGGTACTACAATTGCTTGAATCAAGTGGGAGTTACTCTTCCAGATAAGATAGTGATTGACAGAATTCTCTAGTCACCATCACCAAGTTAGTAGAACTTCACGATGAACTATACTATGCAAGGGATGATGAAAACGATTCCCGAGCTTTTTATGATGATGAAATCGATGAATGTAGAAATCAAGAAAGAGCATCAAGTGTTGATGATTAACAAGACCACTAGTTTCAAGAAAAGGGCAAAGGGAAAGAAAGGGAACTTCATGTAGAATGGCAAGCAAGTTGTCACTTCCGTGAAGAAGCACAAAGCTAGACTAAAGTCTGAAACTGAGTGCTTCTACTGCAAAGGAAATGGTCACTGGAAGCAGAAATGCCCTGAATATTTGGTGAATAAGAAGTATGGCAAAGTGAACAAGGGTATATTTGATATACAGGTTATTGATGTGTACCTTACTAGTGTTTATAGTAGCCTCTGGTATTTGATACTTGTTCGGTTGCTAAAAATTAGTAACTCGAAACAGGAGTTACAGAATAAACAGAGACTAGTTGAGGGTTGATGACCCACAAGTATAGGGGATCTATCATAGTACTTTCGATAAGTAAGAGTGTCGAACCCAACGAGGAGCAGAAGGAAATGATAAGCGGTTTTCAGTAAGGTTTTCTTTGCAAGCACTGAAATAGTAGGTGATAGATAGTTTTGTGATAAGATAAATAGTAACGAGCAAAAGTAAATAAAGTAAATAAAGTGCAGCAAGGTGGCCCAATCCTTTATGTAGCAAAGGATAAGCCTGAACAATTTCTAATAATGAAGAAGGAGCTCCTGAGGACACATTGGGAATTATCGTCAAGCTAGTTTTCATCACGTTCATAAGATTCGCGTTCGGTACTTTGATAATTTGATATGTGGGTGGACCGGCACTTGGGTACTGCCCTAACATGGACAAGCATCCCACTTATGATTAACCCCTATTGCAAGCATCTGCAACTACAAAAAGGAGTATTAAGGTAAACCTACCCACAACATTAAACATATGGGTCCATATCAACCCCTAACGAAGCAACGCATAAACTAGGGTTTAAGCTTCTGTCACTCTAGCAACCCATCATCTACTTATTACTTCCCTATGCCTTCCTCTAGGCCCAAATAATGGTGAAGTGTCATGTAGTCGACGTTCACATAACACCACTAGAGGAGAGACAACATACATCTCATCAAAATATCGAACGAATACCAAATTCACATGACTACTAATAGCAAGACATCACCCATGTCCTCAGGAACAAACATAACTACTCACAAAGCATATTCATGTTCATAATCAGAGGGGTAATAATATGCATAAAGGATCTGAACATATGATCTTCCACCAAGTAAACCAAATAGCATCAACTACAAGGAGTAATCAACACTACTAGCAACCCACAGGTACCAATTTGTGGTTTTCATACAAGAGATGAACTAGGGTTTTGAGAGGAGATGGTGCTGGTGAAGATGTTGATGGAGATTGACCCACTCCCGATGAGAGTATCATTGGTGATGATGTTGGTGATGATTTCCCCCTCCCGGAGGGAAGTGTCCCCGACAGAACAGCTCTGCCAGAGCCCTAGACTGATTCCGCCAAGGTTCCGCCTCATGGCGGCGGAGTTTCGTCCCGTAAGCTTGCCCACGATATTTCCAGGGGAAAACCCTTCATATAGCAGAAGATGGACGTCGGAGGCCCACCAGGGAGCCCAGGAGATAGGGGGGCGCGCCCTGGGGGGGGCCTGTCTCCTGGACAGGGTGTGGGCCCCCTAGCCTATTTCTTTTTCCCAAAAATTCTTATTAAATCTAAAAAGTTGTTTTGTGGAGTCTCAGGTCTTTTGGAGTTGTGCAGAATAGGTTTCCAACGTTTGCTCCTTTTCCAGCCAGAATTCCAGCTGCCGACATTCCCCCTCTTCATGGTAAACCTTGTAAAATAAGGGAGAATAGCCATAAGTATTGAGATATAATGTGTAATAACAGCCTATAATGCAATAAATATTGATATATAAAAGCATGATGCAAAATGGACGTATGATCAACTCCCCCAAGCTTAGACCTCGCTTGTCCTCAAGCGGAAGCCGAAATCGAAAAATATGTCCACATGTTTAGAGATAGAGGTGTCGATAAAAATAAAATACGAACATGAGGGCATCATGATCATTCTAATAACAGCAACATATATGGATTTTGTCATATGATTTCCTATGTTCCAGTAATAAGCAATTCAGAATGTCAAGTATGGTTCAAAAACTTCATTGGGAACTAATAAACTATAATCTCAGTCATTGAAAGAATTGCAATTTATCGTAACATCAGAAAGAGTCAATAATAGAGCTTTTCAGCAAGCTCACATACTCAACTATCTCGTAGTCCCCTATAATTGTTAACACTCACGCGATACTTGTGGTTATAGAGTTTCAGCCGGACATTGAGAAAGATAGGGGCTTATTGTGTTGCCTCCCAACGTATTCACCTTTAGGTGATGTCAACAATAATAGCCTATGCCAACTTACATCCAATTGGATATATGCATCATGATCTTTCAAACACGAGGAGCTTGCCAAAGGATAAAATGAAAAAGGGAAAGGTGAGGATCACCTTGACTCAAGCATAAAGTGAAACATAAAGTAAAAGATAGGCCCTTCGCAGAGGGAAGCAGAGGTTGTCATGTGTGGTTAGGGTTGATGCACAAAATCTTAATGCAAAAGAACGTCACTTTATATTGCCCCTTGTATGTGGACCTTTATTATGCAATCCGTCGCTTTTATTGCTTCCACAACAAGTTCGTACAAAGCTTATTTTCGCTGCACTAATAAGTCATACATATTTAGAGAGCAATTTTTGTTGCTTGCATCGATGACAACTTACTTGAAGGATCTTACTCAATCCATGGGTAGGTATGGTGGACTCTCATGGCAAAACTGGGTTTAAGGATATTTGGAAGCACAAGTAGTATATCTACTTGGTGCAAGGAATTTGGCTAGGATGAGGTGGAAAGGGAAGCTCAACATGTTTGGAAGGTCAATGACAATATACTTTAACTGAGATGTCGAAAAACATAAACCATTACGTTGTCTTCCTTGTCCAACGTCAACTCTTTTAGCATGTCATACTTAATGAGTGCTTCACAATCATAAAAGATGTCCAAGATAATATATTTATATGTGAACCCCTCTTTCCTTATCACTTCCTATTAATTGCAACGATGACCAAGGCTACGTTCATCAACTCTCAACAATTTTTATGCCTCATACTTTCTATGTGTGAAGTTATCACTATCCATAAGATCAATATGAACTCTTTTGTTCTTTCTACTTTTTCAAGATCATAACAACATAGCAAAGCCCTTGACTCAACACTAATCTTTATTATAGATAGAACACGGACTCGATTACAAAAAGAGATCACAACGAAAAACTCAAAACTACTTGATATCAAAAACTTCAACTACTAATAGATCAAGAGACTACTAAAAGGATCGAACTAAATAAAGCGGTAAAGATAGGAGTGTGATGGTGATACGATATCGGGGCACCTCCCCCAAGCTTGGTAGTTGCCAAGGGGAGTCCCCATACCAATGTGATTATTTCTTCGGAGGTGGTGAAGTAGGAGCTGTTGATGATGTAGGCTTGTCGTCCGTCTTCCAAGGCATAGGCTCTCCATCATAAAAGGATGATCGAGTCTTCGGGATCCTTAAATCTGCAGCCAAACTCATTTGCTTGAATCTATATTTATACTCACAGTTCTGGTTTTGCAGGTCATAAATCTGGGCTTGGAGGTGCTCGCTTTTCTCTTTAAGCTTGAAGATGGTCTCCCCAATGACTTTGTCATCCATCTTGTGGTTGTTGGTGAACTCCATGATCATCATCTGGTTGGCGTTGAGTCCACGCTCCACCATCCCTTGACACTTGAAAACTTCTTGCTCCATGGCTTCGAGCTTTGTCTCCACGCTCCCGGTACACCTTGGTCCCTCCACATCGCGGATGTGCAACACCCCCTCACGCATCTCAATGGTTTGAGGGTGATGCATCACCTCCGCAAGATAGGGGTTGATAACCCTCTCGAAAAACTTGTCCTTGGGAGCGCTTGGAGATGACATGATGTTCTAGATCTGAAACAGAAACAGCTCAAAACGAAAACAGAGGATAATTGCGTGATACGGTGGTCAAAACCTTCGGGGGTATATATAATGAATTTTTACCGACAAAATACGTAACATACAAGAAAACGGAGTCCGGGAGGCACACGAGGTGCCCACGAGACAGGGGGGCGCGCCCTACAGGGGGGCGCCCTCCTCTCTCGTGGGAGCCTCGTGTCCCTTTCGGACTACTTCTTTCTTCCTAAAATCCTTAAATAATACAAAACTGATAAAAATTTCCATTAGAGTTGTTTTGGAGTTGGTTTACTTACCGTACCACATACCTATGCCTTTTTGGAGTCTGGAGCGTTCTAGAAAGTGTCTCTTATGTATTCCTCAGGGGTTATGGTTTCAATAATATTAGTTTCAACATTGATAGGATTACCTGAAATATAATGTTTAATTCTTTGACCATTTACCACCCTCGGGTTTGTGCCTTCAAATTTGTTGATTTTTATAGCACCAGAACGATAGACCTCCTCGATAACGTAGGGACCTTCCCATTTTGAGAGAAGTTTTCCTGCAAAAAAAATCTTAAATGAGAGTTGAACAATAACACATAATCTCCTACGTTAAACTCACGCTTCTGTATCCTGTTATCATGCCAGCGTTTGACTTTTTCTTTGAAAAGCTTAGCATTCTAATACGCTTGGGTTCTCCATTCATCAAGTGAGCTAATATCAAATAACCTTTTCTCACCGGCAAGTTTGAAGTCATAATTGAGCTCTTTAACAACCCAATATGCTTTATCTTCAAGTTCACGAGGTAAATGACATGCTTTTCCATAAACCATCTTATATGGAGACATACCCATAGGATTTTTGTATGCAGTTCTATAGGCCCATAATGCATCATCAAGTTTTTTGGACCAATTCTTTCTAGATCTATTCACAGTCTTTTGCAAAATTAATTTGAGCTCTCTATTGCTCAACTCTACTTGACCACTAGACTGCGGGTGATACGGAGATGCGATTCTAGGATTGACATCATACTTAGCAAGCATCTTACGGAAAGCACCATGAAAAAAGTGTGAACCACCATCAGTCATAAGATATCTAGGGACTCCAAACCTCAGGAAAATAACTTCTTTAAGCATTTTAATAGAAGTGTTATGATCAGCACTACTAGTTGGAATAGCTTCTACCCACTTAGTAACGTAATCAACAACAACTAAAATATGTGTATAGCCATTGGAGGCAGGAAAAGGTCCCATATAATAAAAGCCCCATACATCAAACGGTTCAATAACAAGAGAATAATTCATAGGCATTTCTTGACATCTACTAATGTTACCTATTCTTTGACATTCATCACAAGATACGACAAACTTACGAGCATCTTTGAAAAGAGTAGGCCAATAAAAACCAGATTGTAGTACCTTGTGTGCAGTTCTATCTCCAGCGTGGTGTCCTCCATAGGATTCAGAGTGACACACTTGCGTAGGATTTGTTCCTGTTCATGCTCATGTACACAACATCTAATAATACCATCTACTCCTTCTTTATAAAGGTGTGGATCATCCCAGAAGTAATGTCTTAAATCATAAAAGAACTTTTTCTTTTGCTGGTATGTGAAACTAGGAGGTATATATTTAGCAACATTGTAATTAACATAATCAGCATACCAAGGAGCAGTACAAGAAGCATTGACAACCGCTAATTGTTCATCAGGAAAGCTATCATTAATAGGCAGTGGGTCATCAAGAACATTCTCTAGCCTAGACAAGTTGTCTGCAACGGGGTTCTCAGCTCCCTTTCTATCAATAATATGCGTGATACGGTGGTCAAAACCTTCGGGGGTATATATAATGAATTTTTACCGACAAAATACGTAACATACAAGAAAACGGAGTCCGGGAGGCACACGAGGTGCCCACGAGACAGGGGGGCGCGCCCTACAGGGGGGCGCCCTCCTCTCTCGTGGGAGCCTCGTGTCCCTTTCGGACTACTTCTTTCTTCGTAAAATCCTTAAATAATACAAAACTGATAAAAATTTCCATTAGAGTTGTTTTGGAGTTGGTTTACTTACCGTACCACATACCTATGCCTTTTTGGAGTCTGGAGCGTTCTAGAAAGTGTCTCTTATGTATTCCTCAGGGGTTATGGTTTCAATAATATTAGTTTCAACATTGATAGGATTACCTGAAATATAATGTTTAATTCTTTGACCATTTACCACCCTCGGGTTTGTGCCTTCAAATTTGTTGATTTTTATAGCACCAGAACGATAGACCTCCTCGATAACGTAGGGACCTTCCCATTTTGAGAGAAGTTTTCCTGCAAAAAAAATCTTAAATGAGAGTTGAACAATAACACATAATCTCCTACGTTAAACTCACGCTTCTGTATCCTGTTATCATGCCAGCGTTTGACTTTTTCTTTGAAAAGCTTAGCATTCTAATACGCTTGGGTTCTCCATTCATCAAGTGAGCTAATATCAAATAACCTTTTCTCACCGGCAAGTTTGAAGTCATAATTGAGCTCTTTAACAACCCAATATGCTTTATCTTCAAGTTCACGAGGTAAATGACATGCTTTTCCATAAACCATCTTATATGGAGACATACCCATAGGATTTTTGTATGCAGTTCTATAGGCCCATAATGCATCATCAAGTTTTTTGGACCAATTCTTTCTAGATCTATTCACAGTCTTTTGCAAAATTAATTTGAGCTCTCTATTGCTCAACTCTACTTGACCACTAGACTGCGGGTGATACGGAGATGCGATTCTAGGATTGACATCATACTTAGCAAGCATCTTACGGAAAGCACCATGAAAAAAGTGTGAACCACCATCAGTCATAAGATATCTAGGGACTCCAAACCTCAGGAAAATAACTTCTTTAAGCATTTTAATAGAAGTGTTATGATCAGCACTACTAGTTGGAATAGCTTCTACCCACTTAGTAACGTAATCAACAACAACTAAAATATGTGTATAGCCATTGGAGGCAGGAAAAGGTCCCATATAATAAAAGCCCCATACATCAAACGGTTCAATAACAAGAGAATAATTCATAGGCATTTCTTGACATCTACTAATGTTACCTATTCTTTGACATTCATCACAAGATACGACAAACTTACGAGCATCTTTGAAAAGAGTAGGCCAATAAAAACCAGATTGTAGTACCTTGTGTGCAGTTCTATCTCCAGCGTGGTGTCCTCCATAGGATTCAGAGTGACACACTTGCGTAGGATTTGTTCCTGTTCATGCTCATGTACACAACATCTAATAATACCATCTACTCCTTCTTTATAAAGGTGTGGATCATCCCAGAAGTAATGTCTTAAATCATAAAAGAACTTTTTCTTTTGCTGGTATGTGAAACTAGGAGGTATATATTTAGCAACATTGTAATTAACATAATCAGCATACCAAGGAGCAGTACAAGAAGCATTGACAACCGCTAATTGTTCATCAGGAAAGCTATCATTAATAGGCAGTGGGTCATCAAGAACATTCTCTAGCCTAGACAAGTTGTCTGCAACGGGGTTCTCAGCTCCCTTTCTATCAATAATATGCAAGTCAAATTCTTGGAGCAAGAGAACCCATCTAATGAGTCTAGGCTTAGCATCTTTCTTTTCCATAAGGTATTTAATAGCAGCATGATCAGTGTGAATAGTAACTTTGGAATCAACAATATAAGGTCTAAACTTATCACATGCAAACACAACTGCTAAGAATTCTTTTTCAGTGGTAGCATAATTTATATGGGCAGTATCAAGATTCTTACTAGCATACTGGATAACATTCAATTTCTTATCGACTCTTTGCCCTAAAACAGCACCTACAGCATAATCACTAGCATCACACATAATTTCAAAAGGTAAATTCTAATCAGGTGGTTGAACAATAGGTGCAGTGATCAAAGCCTTCTTAAGTGTTTCAAATGCTTCTACACAATCATCATCAAATACAAAAGGAATATCTTTTTGCAATAAATTAGTCAGAGGCCTAGAGATTTTAGAAAAGTCCTTAATGAACCTCCTATAAAAAATGGCGTGACCAAGGAAACTTCTTATACCTTTTATGTCCTTGGGACATGGCATCTTTTCAATAGCATCAACTTTGGCTTTATCAACTTCAATACCTCTCTCGGAGATATTATGCCCCAAGACAATGCCTTCATTACCCATAAAGTGACACTTTTCCCAATTCAGGACGAGACTAGTGTCTTCGCATCTTTGCAAAACTCGATCAAGGTTGCTCAAACAATCATCAAAAGAGGATCCATAGACGGAGAAGTCATCCATGAATACCTCACAAATCTTTTCACAAAAATCATAGAATATAGCCATCATGCATCTTTGAAAGGTAGCAGGTGCATTACATAAACCAAAAGGCATACGTCTATAAGCAAAGGTACCAAAAGCGCAAGTAAAAGTAGTTTTAGATTGATATCCCGCTGAAACAGGTATCTGAGAGAAGGCAGAATAACCATCTAGAAAGCAAAAATGTGTGTTTGGATAGCCTTTCTAGCATTTGATCAATAAAAGGTAAATGGTAATGATCTTTCTTAGTGGCTTTATTTAACTTACGGAAATCAATTACCATCCTATAACCTGTAATAATTCTTTGCGGGACCAATTCATCTTTATCATTAGGAACAACGGTAATACCTCCCTTTTTAGGGACACAATGGACATGGCTTACCCATTCACTATCACCAACGGGATAAATAATACGTGCCTCAAGGAGTTTTAGTATCTCCTTTCTTACCACTTCCTTCCTTTTGGGATTTAATCATCTTTGAGGATCTCTAACTGGTTTGGCATCTTTCTCCACTGAGATTTTGTGTTGACATAATGTGGGACTAATGCCCTTAAGATCATCCAGAGTATATCCAATAGCAGCTCGGTGCTTCTTCAAAGTTTTCAATAATCTTTCTTCTTCTTTCTCTGAAAGGTTAGCACTAATAATAACATGATATGTTTCTTTTTCATCAAGATAAGCATACTTAGGATTATCTGGTAATGGTTTGAGTTCAAACACGGGATCACCCTTGGGTGGAGGGGGATCCCCAAGAATTTCAACGGGAAGGTTATGTTTCAACATAGGTTCTTGTTTAAGGAACACTTCATCTATTTCTTCCCTTTCCTTCATAAACATATTGTTTTCATGGTCTAGCAGATATTGTTCTAACGGATCAATTGGAGGAACAACAATAGAAGCAAGACCAATAATTTCATCCTTACTAGATGGTTCCTCTTCACGGTGTTGTCTATGAAATTTAGAAAAGTTGAACTCATGAGACATATCACCTAGACCAATAGTAACTACATCCTTTTCGCAATCTATCCTAGCATTAACGGTGTTCAAGAAGGGTCTACCAAATATAATGGGACAAAAGCTTGTGGGGAGCCAAGAACAAGAAAATCAGCAGGATATTTAGTTTTCCCACACAAGACTTCAACATCTCTAACAATTCCCATTGGTGAAATAGTATCTCTATTGGCAAGTTTAATTGTGACATCAATATCTTCTAACTCAGCAGGTGCAATATCGTGCTTAATTTCTTTGTATAAGTCAATAGGTATTGCACTAGCACTAGCACCCATATCACATAAGCCATGATAACAATGATCTCCTATTTTAACAGAAATAACAGGCATGCCTACGACAGGTCTATGTTTATCTTTAGCACAAGGTTTGGCAATTCTAGCAGTTTCATCACAGAAATAAATAACATGCCCATCAATATTATCAGACAAGAGATCTTTAACAATAGCAACATTAGGTTCAACTTTGATTTGCTCAGGAGGTGTATAAGTTCGAACATTGCTCTTACGAACAACAGTCAAAGTTTTAGCATGATCTTTTATACTAACAGGAAAAGGAGGTTTTTCAACATAAGAAGTAGGAATAATAGGATCACTATATGTAACAGTCTTCTCTTCGACTGTAATAGGTGCAACTACTTTCACTTCAACAGGAGGATTATATTTAAACCACTTCTCTTTAGGGAGATCAACGTGAGTAGCAAAAGTTTCACGAAAAGTAGCTACTATCTCAGAGTCAAGTCCATGCTTAGAGCTAAATCCACGGAAAGCATCGGTATCCATAAAAGATTTAACACAATCAAACTTAGGTGTCATACCTGACTCCTTACCATCGTCGGAACCCCAATCTTCAGAGTTGCGTTTAATTCTTTCCAATAAGTCCCATTTGAAATCAATAGTCTTCAGCATATAGGAACCAGCACAAGAAGTATCAAGCAGGCTGCGATTATCAAGAGAAAGCCGAGCATAAAAATTCTGAATAATCATTTCCCGAGAGAGCTCATGATTGGGGCATGAATGACTTAAGCCTCCCCCAAGCTTGAGCGATGCTTTCTCCTTTCGAGGCCAGAAATTATATAGGTAATTACGATCACGATGAACAAGATGCATAGGGTAGAACTTCTGGTGAAATTCCAACTTCAATCGCTTATAATTCCAATATCTCGTATCATCACATAGCCTATACCATGTTATTGCATCTCCCTTCAAAGATAAAGGGAAGACCTTCCTTTTGACAACATCGTCGGGAATACCTGAAAGCTTAATAATCCACAAACTTCATCCACAAAGATGTGGTGTAAGTCGGGATGCAATATTCCGTCTCCTGCAAAAGGATTAGCTAGCAGTTTTTCTATCATACTCAAAGGAATCTCAAAGTGAATATTTTCATAAGGTTTAGTAGGTTGAGGAGCATCTCTTTGCTCTTATGGTTGGGGTGAAGATACCCCAAACAAGCCCGTCAAAGGATTAGTTTCCATAGTGACAAGTAACAGAAAATTTCAGCACACTATATAAATGTTTCCTTACCAAGTTCCACTCACCAAGAGCGCTACGCTCCCCGGCAACAGCGCCAGAAAAGAGTCTTGATGACCCACAAGTATAGGGGATCTATCGTAGTCCTTCCGATAAGTAAGAGTGTCGAACCCAACAAAGAGCAGAAGGAAATGATAAGCGGTTTTCAGTAAGGTTTTCTCTGCAAGCACTGAAATAGTAGGTGATAGATAGTTTTGTGATAAGATAAATAGTAACGAGCAAAAGTAAATAAAGAAAATAAAGTGCAGAAAGGTGGCCTAATCCTTTATGTAGCAAAGGATAAGACTGGACAATTTCTAATAATGAAGAAGGAGCTCCCGAGGACACATTGGGAATTATCATCAAGCTAGTTTTCATCAAGTTCATAAGATTCGCGTTCGGTACTTTGATAATTTGATATGTGGGTGGACCGGCACTTGGTTACTGCCCTAACATGGACAAGCATCCCACGTATGATTAACCCCTATTGCAAGCATCCGCAACTACGAAAAGGAGTATTAAGGTAAACCTAACCACATCATTAAACATATGGGTCCATATCAACCCCTAACGAAGCAACACATAAACTAGGGTTTAAGCTTCTGTCACTCTAGCAACCCATCATCTACTTATTACTTCCCTATGCCTTCCTCTAGGCCCAAATAATGGTGAAGTGTCATATAGTCAACGTTCACATAACACCACTAGAGGAGAGACAACATACATCTCATCAAAATATCGAACGAATACCAAATTCACATGACTACTAATAGCAAGACATCACCCATGTCCTCAGGAACAAACATAACTACTCGCAAAGCATATTCATGTTCATAATCAGAGGGGTAATAATATGCATAAAGGATCTGAACATATGATCTTCCACCAAGTAAACCAAATAGCATCAACTACAAGGAGTAATCAACACTACTAGCAACCCACAGGTACCAATTTGTGGTTTTCATACAAGAGATGAACTAGGGTTTTGAGAGGAGATGGTGCTGGTGAAGATGTTGATGGAGATTGACCCACTCCCGATGAGAGTATCATTGGTGATGATGTTGGTGATGATTTCCCCCTCCCGGAGGGAAGTGTCCCCGACAGAACAGCTCTGCCAGAGCCCTAGATTGATTCCGCCAAGGTTCCGCCTCATGGCGGCGGAGTTTCGTCCCGTAAGCTTGCCCACGATATTTCCAGGGGAAAACCCTTCATATAGCAGAAGATGGACGTGGGAGGCCCACCAGGGAGCCCAGGAGATAGGGGGCGCGCCCTGGGGGGGGCCCTGTCTCCTGGACAGGGTGTGGGCCCCCTAGCCTATTTCTTTTTCCCAAAAATTCTTATTAAATCTAAAAAGTTGTTTTGTGGAGTCTCAGGTCTTTTGGAGTTGTGCAGAATAGGTTTCCAACGTTTGCTCCTTTTCCAGCCAGAATTCCAGCTGCCGACATTCCCCCTCTTCATGGTAAACCTTGTAAAATAAGGGAGAATAGCCATAAGTATTGAGATATAATGTGTAATAACAGCCTATAATGCAATAAATATTGATATATAAAAGCATGATGCAAAATGGACGTATGATCAACTCCCCCAAGCTTAGACCTCGCTTGTCCTCAAGCGGAAGCCGAAATCGAAAAATATGTCCACATGTTTAGAGATAGAGGTGTCGATAAAAATAAAATACGAACATGAGGGCATCATGATCATTCTAATAACAGCAACATATATGGATTTTGTCATATGATTTCCTATGTTCAAGTAATAAGCAATTCACAATGTCAAGTATGGTTCAAAAACTTCATTGGGAACTAATAAACTATAATCTTAGTCATTGAAAGAATTGCAATTTATCGTAACATCAGAAAGAGTCAATAATAGAGCTTTTCAGCAAGCTCACATACTCAACTATCTCGTAGTCCCCTATAATTGTTAACACTCACGCGATACTTGTGGTTATAGAGTTTCAGCCGGACATTGAGAAAGATAGGGGCTTATTGTGTTGCCTCCCAACGTATTCACCTTTAGGTGATGTCAACAATAATAGCCTATGCCAACTTACATCCAATTGGATATATGCATCATGATCTTTCAAACACGAGGAGCTTGCCAAAGGATAAAATGAAAAAGGGAAAGGTGAGGATCACCTTGACTCAAGCATAAAGTGAAACATAAAGTAAAAGATAGGCCCTTCGCAGAGGGAAGCAGAGGTTGTCATGTGTGGTTAGGGTTGATGCACAAAATCTTAATGCAAAAGAACGTCACTTTATATTGCCCCTTGTATGTGGACCTTTATTATGCAATCCGTCGCTTTTATTGCTTCCACAACAAGTTCGTACAAAGCTTATTTTCGCTGCACTAATAAGTCATACATATTTAGAGAGCAATTTTTGTTGCTTGCATCGATGACAACTTACTTGAAGGATATTACTCAATCCATGGGTAGGTATGGTGGACTCTCATGGCAAAACTGGGTTTAAGGATATTTGGAAGCACAAGTAGTATATCTACTTGGTGCAAGGAATTTGGCTAGGATGAGGGGGAAAGGGAAGCTCAACATGTTTGGAAGGTCAATGACAATATACTTTAACTGAGATGTCGAAAAACATAAACCATTACGTTGTCTTCCTTGTCCAACGTCAACTCTTTTAGCATGTCATACTTAATGAGTGCTTCACAATCATAAAAGATGTCCAAGATAATATATTTATATGTGAACCCCTCTTTCCTTATCACTTCCTATTAATTGCAACGATGACCAAGGCTACGTTCATCAACTCTCAACAATTTTTATGCCTCATACTTTCTATGTGTGAAGTTATCACTATCCATAAGATCAATATGAACTCTTTTGTTCTTTCTACTTTTTCAAGATCATAACAACATAGCAAAGCCCTTGACTCAACACTAATCTTTATTATAGATAGAACACGGACTCGATTACAAAAAGAGATCACAACGAAAAACTCAAAACTACTTGATATCAAAAACTTCAACTACTAATAGATCAAGAGACTACTAAAAGGATCGAACTAAATAAAGCAGTAAAGATAGGAGTGTGATGGTGATACGATATCGGGGCACCTCCCCCAAGCTTGGTAGTTGCCAAGGGGAGTGCCCATACCAATGTGATTATTTCTTCGGAGGTGGTGAAGTAGGAGCTGTTGATGATGTAGGCTTGTCGTCCGTCTTCCAAGGCATAGGCTCTCCATCATAAAAGGATGATCGAGTCTTCGGGATCCTTAAATCTGCAGCCAAACTCATTTGCTTGAATCTATATTTATACTCACAGTTCTGGTTTTGCAGGTCATAAATCTGGGCTTGGAGGTGCTCGCTTTTCTCTTTAAGCTTGAAGATGGTCTCCCCAATGACTTTGTCATCCATCTTGTGGTTGTTGGTGAACTCCATGATCATCAACTGGTTGGCGTTGAGTCCACGCTCCACCATCCCTTGACACTTGAAAACTTCTTGCTCCATGGCTTCGAGCTTTGTCTCCACGCTCCCGGTACACCTTGGTCCCTCCACATCGCGGATGTGCAACACCCCCTCACGCATCTCAATGGTTTGAGGGTGATGCATCACCTCCGCAAGATAGGGGTTGATAACCCTCTCGAAAAACTTGTCCTTGGGAGCGCTTGGAGACGACATGATGTTGTAGATCTGAAACAGAAACAGCTCGAAACGAAAACAGAGGATAATTGCGTGATACGGTGGTCAAAACCTTCGGGGGTATATATAATGAATTTTTACCGACAAAATACGTAACATACAAGAAAACGGAGTCCGGGAGGCACACGAGGTGCCCACGAGACAGGGGGGCGCGCCCTACAGGGGGGCGCCCTCCTCTCTCGTGGGAGCCTCGTGTCCCTTTCGGACTACTTCTTTATTCCTAAAATCCTTAAATAATACAAAACTGATAAAAATTTCCATTAGAGTTGTTTTGGAGTTGGTTTACTTACCGTACCACATACCTATGCCTTTTCGGAGTCTGGAGCGTTCTAGAAAGTGTCTCTTATGTATTCCTCAGGGGTTATGGTTTCAATAATATTAGTTTCAACATTGATAGGATTACCTGAAATATAATGTTTAATTCTTTGACCATTTACCACCCTCGGGTTTGTGCCTTCAAAGTTGTTGATTTTTATAGCACCAGAACGATAGACCTCCTCGATAACGTAGGGACCTTCCCATTTTGAGAGAAGTTTTCCTGCAAAAAAAATCTTAAATGAGAGTTGAACAATAACACATAATCTCCAACGTTAAACTCACGCTTCTGTATCCTGTTATCATGCCAGCGTTTGACTTTTTCTTTGAAAAGCTTAGCATTCTCATACGCTTGGGTTCTCCATTCATCAAGTGAGCTAATATCAAATAACCTTTTCTCACCGGCAAGTTTGAAGTCATAATTGAGCTCTTTAACAACCCAATATGCTTTATCTTCAAGTTCAAGAGGTAAATGACATGCTTTTCCATAAACCATCTTATATGGAGACATACCCATAGGATTTTTGTATGCAGTTCTATAGGCCCATAATGCATCATCAAGTTTTTTGGACCAATTCTTTCTAGATCTATTCACAGTCTTTTGCAAAATTAATTTGAGCTCTCTATTGCTCAACTCTACTTGACCACTAGACTGCGGGTGATACGGAGATGCGATTCTAGGATTGACATCATACTTAGCAAGCATCTTACGGAAAGCACCATGAAAAAAGTGTGAACCACCATCAGTCATAAGATATCTAGGGACTCCAAACCTCAGGAAAATAACTTCTTTAAGCATTTTAATAGAAGTGTTATGATCAGCACTACTAGTTGGAATAGCTTCTACCCACTTAGTAACGTAATCAACAACAACTAAAATATGTGTATAGCCATTGGAGGCAGGAAAAGGTCCCATATAATAAAAGCCCCATACATCAAACGGTTCAATAACAAGAGAATAATTCATAGGCATTTCTTGACGTCTACTAATGTTACCTATTCTTTGACATTCATCACAAGATACGACAAACTTACGAGCATCTTTGAAAAGAGTAGGCCAATAAAAACCAGATTGTAGTACCTTGTGTGCAGTTCTATCTCCAGCGTGGTGTCCTCCATAGGATTCAGAGTGACACACTTGCGTAGGATTTGTTCCTGTTCATGCTCATGTACACAACATCTAATAATACCATCTACTCCTTCTTTATAAAGGTGTGGATCATCCCAGAAGTAATGTCTTAAATCATAAAAGAACTTTTTCTTTTGCTGGTATGTGAAACTAGGAGGTATATATTTAGCAACATTGTAATTAGCATAATCAGCATACCAAGGAGCAGTACAAGAAGCATTGACAACCGCTAATTGTTCATCAGGAAAGCTATCATTAATAGGCAGTGGGTCATCAAGAACATTCTCTAGCCTAGACAAGTTGTCTGCAACGGGGTTCTCAGCTCCCTTTCTATCAATAATATGCAAGTCAAATTCTTGGAGCAAGAGAACCCATCTAATGAGTCTAGGCTTAGCATCTTTCTTTTCCATAAGGTATTTAATAGCAGCATGATCAGTGTGAATAGTAACTTTGGAATCAACAATATAAGGTCTAAACTTATCACATGCAAACACAACTGCTAAGAATTCTTTTTCAGTGGTAGCATAATTTATATGGGCAGTATCAAGATTCTTACTAGCATACTGGATAACATTCAATTTCTTATCGACTCTTTGCCCTAAAACAGCACCTACAGCATAATCACTAGCATCACACATAATTTCAAAAGGTAAATTCTAATCAGGTGGTTGAACAATAGGTGCAGTGATCAAAGCCTTCTTAAGTGTTTCAAATGCTTCTACACAATCATCATCAAATACAAAAGGAATATCTTTTTGCAATAAATTAGTCAGAGGCCTAGAGATTTTAGAAAAGTCCTTAATGAACCTCCTATAAAAAATGGCGTGACCAAGGAAACTTCTTATACCTTTTATGTCCTTGGGACATGGCATCTTTTCAATAGCATCAACTTTGGCTTTATCAACTTCAATACCTCTCTCGGAGATATTATGCCCCAAGACAATGCCTTCATTACCCATAAAGTGACACTTTTCCCAATTCAGGACGAGACTAGTGTCTTCGCATCTTTGCAAAACTCGATCAAGGTTGCTCAAACAATCATCAAAAGAGGATCCATAGACGGAGAAGTCATCCATGAATACCTCACAAATCTTTTCACAAAAATCATAGAATATAGCCATCATGCATCTTTGAAAGGTAGCAGGTGCATTACATAAACCAAAAGGCATACGTCTATAAGCAAAGGTACCAAAAGCGCAAGTAAAATTAGTTTTAGATTGATATCCCGCTGAAACAGGTATCTGAGAGAAGGCAGAATAACCATCTAGAAAGCAAAAATGTGTGTTTGGATAGCCTTTCTAGCATTTGATCAATAAAAGGTAAATGGTAATGATCTTTCTTAGTGGCTTTATTTAACTTACGGAAATCAATTACCATCCTATAACCTGTAATAATTCTTTGCGGGACCAATTCATCTTTATCATTAGGAACAACGGTAATACCTCCCTTTTTAGGGACACAATGGACATGGCTTACCCATTCACTATCACCAACGGGATAAATAATACGTGCCTCAAGGAGTTTTAGTATCTCCTTTCTTACCACTTCCTTCCTTTTGGGATTTAATCATCTTTGAGGATCTCTAACTGGTTTGGCATCTTTCTCCACTGAGATTTTGTGTTGACATAATGTGGGACTAATGCCCTTAAGATCATCCAGAGTATATCCAATAGCAGCTCGGTGCTTCTTCAAAGTTTTCAATAATCTTTCTTCTTCTTTCTCTGAAAGGTTAGCACTAATAATAACATGATATGTTTCTTTTTCATCAAGATAAGCATACTTAGGATTATCTGGTAATGGTTTGAGTTCAAACACGGGATCACCCTTGGGTGGAGGGGGATCCCCAAGAATTTCAACGGGAAGGTTATGTTTCAACATAGGTTCTTGTTTAAGGAACACTTCATCTATTTCTTCCCTTTCCTTCATAAACATATCGTTTTCATGGTCTAGCAGATATTGTTCTAACGGATCAATTGGAGGAACAACAATAGAAGCAAGACCAATAATTTCATCCTTACTAGATGGTTCCTCTTCACGGTGTTGTCTATGAAATTTAGAAAAGTTGAACTCATGAGACATATCACCTAGACCAATAGTAACTACATCCTTTTCGCAATCTATCCTAGCATTAACGGTGTTCAAGAAGGGTCTACCAAATATAATGGGACAAAAGCTTGTGGGGAGCCAAGAACAAGAAAATCAGCAGGATATTTAGTTTTCCCACACAAGACTTCAACATCTCTAACAATTCCCATTGGTGAAATAGTATCTCTATTGGCAAGTTTAATTGTGACATCAATATCTTCTAACTCAGCAGGTGCAATATCGTGCTTAATTTCTTTGTATAAGTCAATAGGTATTGCACTAGCACTAGCACCCATATCACATAAGCCATGATAACAATGATCTCCTATTTTAACAGAAATAACAGGCATGCCTATGACAGGTCTATGTTTATCTTTAGCACAAGGTTTGGCAATTCTAGCAGTTTCATCACAGAAATAAATAACATGCCCATCAATATTATCAGACAAGAGATCTTTAACAATAGCAACATTAGGTTCAACTTTGATTTGCTCAGGAGGTGTATAAGTTCGAACATTGCTCTTACGAACAACAGTCAAAGTTTTAGCATGATCTTTTATACTAACAGGAAAAGGAGGTTTTTCAACATAAGAAGTAGGAATAATAGGATCACTATATGTAACAGTCTTCTCTTCGACTGTAATAGGTGCAACTACTTTCACTTCAACAGGAGGATTATATTTAAACCACTTCTCTTTAGGGAGATCAACGTGAGTAGCAAAAGTTTCACGAAAAGTAGCTACTATCTCAGAGTCAAGTCCATGCTTAGAGCTAAATCCACGGAAAGCATCGGTATCCATAAAAGATTTAACACAATCAAACTTAGGTGTCATACCTGACTCCTTACCATCGTCGGAACCCCAATCTTCAGAGTTGCGTTTAATTCTTTCCAATAAGTCCCATTTGAAATCAATAGTCTTCAGCATATAGGAACCAGCACAAGAAGTATCAAGCAGGCTGCGATTATCAAGAGAAAGCCGAGCATAAAAATTCTGAATAATCATTTCCCAAGAGAGCTCATGATTGGGGCATGAATGACTTAAGCCTCCCCCAAGCTTGAGCGATGCTTTCTCCTTTCGATGCCAAAAATTATATAGGTAATTACGATCACGATGAACAAGATGCATAGGGTAGAACTTCTGGTGAAATTCCAACTTCAATCGCTTATAATTCCAATATCTCGTATCATCACATAGCCTATACCATGTTATTGCATCTCCCTTCAAAGATAAAGGGAAGACCTTCCTTTTGACAACATCGTCGGGAATACCTGAAAGCTTAAATAATCCACAAACTTCATCCACAAAGATGTGGTGTAAGTCGGGATGCAATATTCCGTCTCCTGCAAAAGGATTAGCTAGCAGTTTTTCTATCATACTCAAAGGAATCTCAAAGTGAATATTTTCATAAGGTTTAGTAGGTTGAGGAGCATCTCTTTGCTCTTATGGTTGGGGTGAAGATACCCCAAACAAGCCCGTCAAAGGATTAGTTTCCATAGTGACAAGTAACAGAAAATTTCAGCACACTATATAAATGTTTCCTTACCAAGTTCCACTCACCAAGAGCGCTACGCTCCCCGGCAACGGCGCCAGAAAAGAGTCTTGATGACCCACAAGTATAGGGGATCTATCGTAGTCCTTCCGATAAGTAAGAGTGTCGAACCCAACAAAGAGCAGAAGGAAATGATAAGCGGTTTTCAGTAAGGTTTTCTCTGCAAGCACTGAAATAGTAGGTGATAGATAGTTTTGTGATAAGATAAATAGTAACGAGCAAAAGTAAATAAATAAAATAAAGTGCAGCAAGGTGGCCTAATCCTTTATGTAGCAAAGGATAAGACTGGACAATTTCTAATAATGAAGGAGCTCCCGAGGACACATTGGGAATTATCATCAAGCTAGTTTTCATCACGTTCATAAGATTCGCGTTCGGTACTTTGATAATTTGATATGTGGGTGGACCGGCACTTGGGTACTGCCCTAACATGGACAAGCATCCCACGTATGATTAACCCCTATTGCAAGCATCCGCAACTACGAAAAGGAGTATTAAGGTAAACCTAACCACATCATTAAACATATGGGTCCATATCAACCCCTAACGAAGCAACGCATAAACTAGGGTTTAAGCTTCTGTCACTCTAGCAACCCATCATCTACTTATTACTTCCCTATGCCTTCCTCTAGGCCCAAATAATGGTGAAGTGTCATGTAGTCGACGTTCACATAACACCACTAGAGGAGAGACAACATACATCTCATCAAAATATCGAACGAATACCAAATTCACATGACTACTAATAGCAAGACTTCACCCATGTCCTCAGGAACAAATGTAACTACTCACAAAGCATATTCATGTTCATAATCAGAGTGGTAATAATATGCATAAAGGATCTCAACATATGATCTTCCACCAAGTAAACCAAATAGCATCAACTACAAGGAGTAATCAACACTACTAGCAACCCACAGGTACCAATTTGTGGTTTTGATACAAGATTGGATACAAGAGATGAACTAGGGTTTTGAGAGGAGATGGTGCTGGTGAAGATGTTGATGGAGATTGACCCCCTCCCGATGAGAGGATCGTTGGTGATGATGTTGGTGATGATTTCCCTCTCCTGAAGGGAAGTGTCCCCGGCAGAATAGCTCCGCCAGAGCCCTAGATTGATTCTGCCAAGGTTCCGCCTCGTGGCAGCGGTGTTTCGTCCCGTAAGCTTGCCCATGATTTTTTCCAGGGGAAAACCCTTCATATAGCAGAAGATGGATGTCGGAGGCCCACCAGGGAGCCCAGGAGATAGGGGGCGCGCCCTAGGGGGGGGGGGGGCGCCCCCTGTCTCCTGGACAGGGTGTGGGCCCCCTGGCCTATTTCTTTTGCCCAAAAATTCTTATTAAATCTAAAAAGTTGTTTCGTGGAGTCTCAGGTCTTTTGGAGTTGTGCAAAATAGGTTTCCAACGTTTGCTCCTTTTCCAGCCAGAATTCAAGCTGCCAGCATTCCCCCTCTTAATGGTAAACCTTGTAAAATAAGGGAGAATAGCCATAAGTATTGAGATATAATGTTTAATAACAGCCCATAATGCAATAAATATTGATATAAAAGCATGATGCAAAATGGACGTATCAAGGGTGAAGTGATGATGTGTGTTGGAAGTGGTTCCAAGATTGATATAATCATCATCGCACACTCCCTATACTTTCAGGATTAGTGTTAAACCTAAATAAATGTTATTTGGTGTTTGCGTTGAGCATGAATATGATTTGATCATGTTTATTGCAATACCATTATTCATTTAAAGTCAGAGAATAATTGTTGTTCTATTTACATGAATAAAACCTTCGATGGTCATACACCCAATGAAAATAGTTTGTTGGATCTCGATCGTAGTGATACACATATTCATAATATTGATGCCAAAAGATGCAAAGTTGATAATTATAGTGCAACTTATATGTGGCACTGCCGTTTGGGTCATATCGGTGTAAAGCGCATGAAGAAACTCCATAAAGATGGACTTTTGGAATCACTTGGTTATGAATCATTTGATGCTTGCGAACCGTGCCTTCAACTCCGTTCTCCGGAACAATGGAATGAGCTACCGACTTGTTGGAAATAATACATACCGATGTATGCGGTCCAATGAGTGTTGATGCTTGTGGAAGGTATCGTTATTTTCTGACCTTCACAGATGATTTGAGCAGACATGAGTATATCTACTTAATGAAGCATAACTCTGAAACATTTGAAAAGTTCAAAGAATTTCAGAGTGAAGTGGAGAATCATCGTAACAAGAAAATAATGTTTCTACAATCTGATCGTAGAGGAGAATATTTGAGTTACGAGTTTGACCTTCATTTAAAAACAATGTGGAATAGTTTCACAGCTCACGCCACATGGAACACCACAACGTAATATTGTGTCTGAACGTGGTAACCACACATTATTGGATATGGTGCGATCTATGATGTATCTTACTGATTTACCACTATCGTTTTGGGGTTATGCATTAGAGACAGCTGCATTCACTTTAAATAGGGCACCATCAAAATCCGTTGAGACGATGCCTTATGAATTGTGGTTTGGCAAGAAACCAAAGTTATCATTTCTTAAAGTTTGGGGCTGCGATGCTTATGTGAAAAAGCTTCAACCTGATAAGCTTGAACCCAAATCGGAGAAGTGCGTCTTCATAGAATACCCAAAGAAAACTGTTGGGTACACCTTCTATCACAGATCCTAAGGCAAGATATTCATTGCTAAGAATGGATCCTTTCTAGAGAAGGAGTTTCTCTCGAAAGAAGTGATTGGGAGGAAAGTAAAAGTTCATGAGGTAATTGTACATGCTCCCTTATTGGAAAGTAGTTCATCGCAGAAATCAGTTCCTGTGATTCCTACACCAATTAGTGAGGAAGCTAATGATAATGATCATTAAGCTCCAGATCAAGTTACTACCGAACCTCGTAGGTCTTCCAGAGTAAGATCCACACCAGAGTGGTACGGTAATCCTATTCTGGAAGTCATGTTACTAGACCATGATGAACCTATGAATTATGAGGAAGCAATGATGAGCCCAGATTCTGTGAAATGGCTTGAGGCCATGAAATCTGAGATGGGATCCATGTATGAGAACAAAGTGTGGACTTTGGTGGACTTGCCCGATGGTCGGCAAGACATATTAAATAAATGGATCTTCAAGAGGAAGAAGGATACTAATAGTAGTGTTACTATCTACAAAGCTCGACTTGTTGCGAAAGGTTTTCGACAAGTTCAAGGAGTTGACTACGATGAGACTTTCTCACCCGTAGCGATGCTTAAGTCTATTTGAATGATGTTAGCAATTGCTGCATTTTATGATTATGAAATTTGGCAAATGGATGTCAAAACTGCATTCCTGATTGGATTTCTGGAAGAAGAGAGATATATGATGCAACCAGAAGGTTTTGTCAATCCAAAGGGAGCTAACAAAGTGTGCAAAGTTCCAGCGATCCATCTATAGACTGGTGCAAGCATCTCGGAGTTAGAATATACGCTTTGATGAGTTGATCAAATGTAGCGACCAGACCTCAAACAGTCTGATCTCTGTGCTTCAGTGTCATCCCTGGATCAGTAATGCTGACACACACAGTACTTGAAGGATTTATGACAGAGTAGCAATCACACACTTATTACATCGAATGTCTCCAAAGAGAACTTATTACAATAAATATGGCTTAAGGCTATCTAATAACGATAACAGCGGAAGGCTTGGAAGATAAGTGAGTCCATCAACTCCAACGGCATCACTGAGTATAGGACCATGATCCTAAGGCATCTTACTCGTCGTCTGAAAAGTCTGCAACATGAACGTTGCAGCCCGAAAACGGGTCAGCACATGGAATATGCTGGCAAAGTAACACATAGAGAGTATGAAAGAATATAGCTATACTCATGCATATATGGCAGGTGGAAAGCTCTATGGTTATAGTTTTGCGTAAAGCCAGTCTTTCCCTACTACAAAGGAATAAATTTATTTAACTATCATGGTGGTTGTTAAACATTGAGAATGGTTGACAGCATTCTCAATCCCAATTAAGTAACATCATCATTAAACAATCCCAACAATATTAGTTAAAGTAACATGATGAGATTCACATGATAATCCAAGTACTAGATACTCAAAACGTCCATAACCGGGGACACGGCTAATCATGATTAGTTTATACACTCTGCAGAGGTTTGTGCACTTTTCCCCACAAGACTCGATCTCCTCCGTTGGTTTTCTCGCACTACATGGTGTTTGATAAATGGATGAACGAGACATAGTCTTCAGAAGCGCTAGCACCTTACGATGGGTAGACCTGTACACCTACTTTCCCCTACATCTGCTAGTCTACCACTGTAAGAGTTCGCATGACTTAATCAACTATGCTAGAGCCCATAATAGCATGTGGCTGCACACGGAAGTTTCTAGCATGAATAATCTTATGATCCCTTTGAGCCTGGGTGGCGGTCCAAAAATAACAGGCAAATCCTGGAATACCCAAGTGCCTCAATCCACCCAGATGTGTATTAAAGTTGTCACCTTAAATAAACCATTAATTAACAATCTCACATCTGTCATGGAAATTCACTCACCCAATGCACGTCTATTAGCATAGCATGGCATAATAAGCAAACGTAGAAGTAACTCCCAAGGGTTTGAATAATAAAATTGGTAATAGGTACTACCTCATCTACTTCCCAAACCCACAATTTAATAGATCCTAATCATGCAACTGTTTGAGGATTGATCTAATGCATAAAAACTGGGTATGAAAAGAGTATGATCAAAGTGTTACTTGCCTTGCTGATGATCCGTGAAACCTAGGGATTCGAAGTAGCAAGTGGCGCAGTCTGGGTACTCTATCGCAAACAAGCAAGCAAACAAGCATACAATAAGTACTCAACTATAGCACGGGTAAAACTCAAATAAGAGATCTAACCAGAAGGTTCAACTTAAGAACTCCGGTTTGCAAAAAGAAACAAATCGAACGAAGAAACAAAACTCAAACGGCGAAAGAAACAAGCTTCGTTTACTAATCTGGACCTAAGTCAAATTTTACAGAAGCAAAAACTTGTTTGAGTAGATTATTCGGAAAGAGGGTTTCGAGACGAAACTCTAGGCGCTTGAATCGCCTGATTCCGATAAACGAGCGAAAAGATAAACTAAAACGAAAATCGGATCAGCAATCACGATCAGAAAAATCGTGGAATAAATCCGAGAAAAAGAAAAACAAATAAATCGCGGAATAAATCGCGAACAGAATAACGAACGAACGTTCGTTATCTGGATCTAACCTACGGATATGTCCGTTAAAATGAATGAACGAGCGAACGCTCGCTAAACAAATTGTTGGGGAATGTAGTAATTTCAAAATTTCCTACGCACACGCAAGATCATGGTGACATATAGCAACAAGAGGGGAGAGTGTTGTCTACATACCCTTGTAGACCGTAAGCGGAAGCGTTAGCACAACGCGGTTGATGTAGTCGTACGTCTTCACGGCCCGACCGATCAAGCACCGAAACTACGGCACCTCCGAGTTCTAGCACACATTCAGCTCGATGACGTCACTCGAACTCCGATCCAGCCGAGTGTCGAGGGAGGGTTCCGTCAGCACGACGGCGTGGTGACGATCTTGATGTTCTACCGTCGCAGGGCTTCGCCTAAGCACCGCTACGATATTATCGAGGTGGACTATGGTGGAGGGGGGCACCGCACACGGCTAAGAGATCCAAGGGATCAATTGTTGTGTCTTTGGTGCTAGCCCTACCCCTCTATTTATATGTTGAGCCCCGGGGTCGAAACTTGGAGCAAAAGCCTCCTCAAAGTCGGTTTTGCTCGAAAGGCAAGAGTCCCACTCGGACTCTAGGACCAAACGCCACAATCCTTGGCGTCTGGCCCAGACACCATGGGCCTCGGCGTCTAGCCCAGACGCCATGGGCCTCGGCGTCTGGCCCAGGGCCAGCCGCCAAGGTCTCCGGCGTTTGGCCCCCTGGCCTCCGCAAAACCCCTTTTGCACTGACCTAAAGCCTTATGGGCTTGACCCCTTGGCCTAACCATATCATCCAATATATGAATCTTTACGTCTCGACCATTTCGAGACTCCTCGTCATGTCCCCGATCTCATCCGGGACTCCGAACTCCTTCGGTACATCAAAACATGTAAACTCATAATATAACTGTCATTGAAACCTTAAGCGTGCGGACCCTACGGGTTCGAGAACAATGTAGACATGACCGAAACACGTTTCCGGTCAATAACCAATAGCGGAACCTGGATGCTCATATTGGCTCCCACATATTCTACGAAGATCTTTATCGGTCAGACCGCATAACAACATACGCTGTTCCCTTTGTCATCGGTATGTTACTTGCCCGAGATTCGATCGTCGGTATCTCAATACCTAGTTCAATCTCGTTACCGGCAAGTCTCTTTAATCGTTCCGTAATACATCATCTCACAACTAACTCATTAGTTGTAATGCTTGCAAGGCTTAAGTGATGTGTATTACCGAGAGGGCCCAGAGATACCTCTCCGACAATCGGAGTGACAAAACCTAATCTCGAAATACGCCAACCCAACATGTACCTTCGGAGACACCTGTAGTACTCCTTTATAATCACCCAGTTATGTTGTGACGTTTGGTAGCACCCAAAGTGTTCCTCCGGTAAACGGGAGTTGCATAATCTCATAGTTACAGGAACATGTATAAGTCATGAAGAAAGCAATAGCAACATACTAAACGATCAATTGCTGAGCTAACGGAATGGGTCAAGTCAATCACATCATTCTCCTAATGATGTGATCCCGTTAATCAAATGACAACTCATGTCTATGGTTAGGAAACTTAACCATCTTTGATTAACGAGCTAGTCAAGTAGAGGCATACTAGTGACACTATGTTTGTCTATGTATTCACACATGTATTATGTTTCCGGTTAATACAATTCTAGCATGAATAATAAACATTTATCATGAAATAAGGAAATAAATAATAACTTCATTATTGCCTCTAGGGCATATTTCCTTCAGTCTCCCACTTGCACTATAGTCAATAATCTAGTTCACATCGCCATGTGATTTAACACCAATATTCATATCTGTATATGATTAACACCCATAGTTCACATCGTCATGTGACCAACACCCAAAGGGTTTACTAGAGTCAATAATCTAGTTCACATTGCTTATGTGATTAACACCCAAAGAGTACTAAGGTGTGATCATGTTTTGCTCATGAGAGAAGCTTAGTCAATGGGTCTGTCACATTCAGAGCCGTATGTATTTTGCAAATATTCTATGTCTACAATGCTCTGCACGGAGCTACTCTAGCTGATTGCTCCCACTTTCAATATCTATCCAGATTAAGACTTAGAGTCATCTGGATCAGTGCCAAAACTTGTATCGACGTAACCCTTTACGATGAACCTTTTTGTCACCTCCATAATCGAGAAACATATCCTTATTCCACTAAGGATAATTTTGACCAATGTCCAGTGATCTACTCCTAGATCACTATTGTACTCCCTTGCCAAAACAGGGCAGAGTATACAATAGGTCTGGTCCATAGCATAGCATACTTTTATAGAACCAATGACTGATGCATAGGGAGTGACTTTCATTCTCTTTCTATTTTCTCCTGTGGTCGGGATTTGAGTCTTACTCAATTTCTTACCTTTGAAACACAAGCAAGAACTCTTTCTTTGACTACTCCATTTTGAACTACTTCAAATCTTGTCAAGGTATGTACTCATTGAAAATCTTATCAAGCATCTTGATGTATCTCAATAGATCTTGATGCTCAATATGTGAGTAGCTTTGCCGAGGTGTTTCTTTGAAAAAACTCTTTTTAAACACTCCTTTATGCTTTGCAGAATAATTCTACATTATTTTTGATCAACAATATGTCATTCACATATACTTATCAGAAATGTTGTAGTGCTCCCACTCACTTTCTTGTAAATACAGGCTTCACCGCAAGTCTGTATAAAAGTATATGCTTTGATCATCTTATCAAAGCGTATATTCCAACTCTGAGATGCTTGCACCAGTCCATAGATGGATCGCTGGAGCTTGCACATTTTGTTAGCACCTTTAGGATTGACAAAACCTTCTGGTTGTATCATATACAACTCTTCTTTAATAAATCCATTAAGGAATGTAGTTTTGACATCCATTTGCCAAATTTCATAAAATGTGGCAACTGCTAACATGATTCGGACAAACTTTTCAGCATCGATACAAGTGAGAAAATCTCATTGTATTCAACACCTTGAACTTTGTCAAAAACCTTTTTCGACAAGTCTAGCTTTGTAGATAGTAACACTACTATCAGGGTCCGTCTTCCTCTTGAAGTTCCATTTATTTTCTATGGCTTGCCGATCATCGGGCAAGTCCACCAAAGTCCACACTTTGTTCTCATACATGGATCCCATCTCAGATTTCATGGCCTCAAACCATTTTGCGGAATCTGGGCTCATCATCGCTTCCTCATAGTTCGTAGATTTATCATGGTCTAGTAACATGACTTCCAGAACACGATTACCGTACCACTCTGGTGCGGATCTTACTCTGGAAGACCTACGAGGTTTGGTAGCAACTTGATCTGCAGTTTCATGATCATCATCATTAACTTCCTCACTAATTGGTGTAGGAATCACTGGAACTGATTTCTGTGATGAACTACTTTCCAATAAGGGAGAAGGTACAATTACCTGATCAAGTTCTACTTTCCTCCCACTCACTTCTTTCGAGAGAAACTTCTTCTCTAGAAAGGATCCATATTAGCAACGAATAACTTGCCTTCGGATCTATGATAGAAGGTGTACCCAATAGTTACCTTAGAGTATTCTATGAAGACGCACTTCCCTGATTTGGGTTCGATCTTATCAGGTTGAAACTTTTTCACATAAGCATCACAACGCCAAACTTTTAAGAAATGACAACTTTGGTTTCTTGCTAAACCACAGTTCATAAGGCGTCGTCTCAACGGATGTTGATGGTGCCCTATTTAAAGTGAATGCAGCTGTCTCTAATGCATAACCCCAAAACGATAGTGGTAAATCGGTAAGATACATCATAGATCGCACCATATCCAATAAAGTGCGGTTACTACGTTCGGACACACCATAACGTTGTGGTGTTCCAGGTGGCGTGAGCTGTGAAACTATTCCACATTGTTTTATATGAAGGCCAAACTCATAACTTAAATATTCTCCTCCACGATCAGATCGTAGAAACTTTATTTTCTTGTTATGATGATTCTCCACTTCACTCTGAAATTCTTTGAACTTTTCAACTATTTCAGACTTATGTTTCATCAAGTAGATATACCTATATCTGCTCAAATCATCTTGTGAAGGTCAGAAAATAACGATACTTGCCACGAGCATCAACACTCATTGGATCCCATACATCGGTATGTATTATTTCCACTAAGTCAGTAGCTCGTTCCATTGTTCCAGAGAACGGAGTTTTAGTCATCTTGGCCAAAAGGCAAGGTTCGCAAGCATCAAATGATTCATAACCAAGTGATTCCGAAAATCCATCTTTATGGAGTTTCTTCATGCGCTTTACACCGATATGACCCAAACGGCAGTGCCACAAATAATTTGCACTATCATTATTAACTTTGCATCTTGTGGCATCAATATTATGAATATGTGTATCACTACGATAAAGATCCAACAAACTATTTTCATTGGGTGTGTAACCATTGAAGGTCTTATTCATGTAAATAGAATAACAATTATTCTTAAACTTCAAATGAATAACCGTATCGCAATAAACATGATCAAATCATATTCATGCTAAACGCAAACGCCAAATAACATTTATTTAGGTTTAACACTTATCCCGAAAGTTTAGGGAGTGTGCGATGATGATCATATCAATCTTGGAACTACTTCCAACACTCATCGTCTCTTCCCCTTCAAATAGTCTCTGTTTATTCTGTAACTCCTATTTCGAGTTACTAATCTTAGCAACCGAACAAGTATCAAATACTCAGGGGTTACTATAAACACTAGTAAGGCACATATCAATAACCTGTATATCAAATATACCCTTGTTCACTTTGCCATCCTTCTTATCCACCAAATATTCAAGGCATTTCCGCTTCTAGTGACCATTTCCTTTGCAGTGTAAGCACTCAGTTTCAGGCTTTGGTCCAGCTTTGGTCTTCTTCATGGGAGTGACAACTTGTTTGCCATTCTACTTGAAGTTTCCCTTTCTTTCCCTTTGCCCTTTTCTTGAAACTAGTGGTCTTGTCAATCATCAACACTTGATGCTCTTTCTTGATTTCTACCTTCGTTGATTTCAACATCACGAAGAGCTCGGGAATCATTTTCGTCATCCTTTGCATACTATAGTTCATCACGAAGTTCTACTAACTTGGTGACGGTGACTAGAGAATTCTGTCAATCACTATCTTATCTGGAAGATTAACTCCCACTTGATTCAAGCAATTGTAGTACCCAGACAATCTGAGCACTTGCTCACTAGTTGAGCGATTCTCCTCCATCCTTTAGCTATAGAACTTGTTGGAGACTTCATATCTCTCAACTCGGGTATTTGCTTGAAATATTAACTTCAATTCCTGGAACATCTCATATGGTCCATGACGTTCAAAACGTCTTTGAAGTCCCGATTCTAAGCCGTTAAGCATGATGCACTAAACTATCAAGTAGTCATCATATTGAGCTAGCCAAACGTTCATAACGTCTGCATCTGCTCCTGCAATAGGTTTGTCACCTAGCGGTGCATCAAGGACATAATTCTTCTGCGCAGCAATGAGGATAAACCTCAGATCACGGATCCAATCAGCATCATTGCTACTAACATTTTTCAACACAATTTTCTCTAGGAACATATCAAAATAAACATATGAAAGCAACAACGCAAGCTATTGATCTACAACATAATTTGCAAAATACTACCAGGACTAAGTTCATGATAAATTAAAGTTCAATTAATCATATTACTTAAGAACTCCCACTTAGATAGACATCCCTCTAATCCTCTAAGTGATTACGTGATCCATATCAACTACACCATGTCCGATCGTCACGTGAGATGGAGTAGTTTCAACGGTGAACATCAATATGTTGATCATATCTACTATATGATTCATGCTCGACCTTTCGGTCTCCGTGTTCCGAGGCCATATTTGTTATATGCTAGGCTCGTCAAGTTTAACCTGAGTATTCCGCGTGTGCAACTATTTTGCACCCGTTGTATTTGAACGTAGAGCCTATCACACACGATCATCACGTGGTGTCTCAGCACGTAGAACTTTCGCAACGGTGCATACTCAGGGAGAACACTTCTTGATAATTTTAGTGAGAGATCATCTTAAAATGCTACCGTCAATCAAAGCAAGATAAGATGCATAAAGGATAAACATCACATGCAATCAATATAAGTGAGATGATATGGCCATCATCATCTTGTGCTTGTGATCTCCATCTCGGAAACACCGTCGTGATCACCATCGTCACTGGCATGACACCTTGATCTACATCGTAGCATCGTTGTCGTTACGCCATCTATTGCTTCTACGACTATCGCTACCACTTAGTGATAAAGTAAAACAATTACAGGGCGTTTGCATTTCATACAATAAAGCGACAACCATATGGCTCCTGCCAGTTGCCGATAACTTCGGTTACAAAACATGATCATCTCATACAATAAAATATAGCATCATGTCTTGACCATATCACATCACAACATGCCCTGCAAAAACAAGTTAGACGTCCTCTACGTTGTTGTTGCAAATTTTACGTGGCTGCTACGGGCTGAGCAAGAACCGTTCTTACCTACGCATCAAAACCACAATGATAGTTCGTCAAGTTAGTGCTGTTTTAACCTTCGCAAGGACCGGGCGTAGCCACACTCGGTTCAACTAAAGTTGGAGAAACAGACACCTGCTAGTCACCTGTGTGCAAAGCACGACGGTAAAACCAGTCTCGCGTAAGCGTACGCGTAATGTCGGTCCGGGCCGCTTCATCCGACAATACCGCTGAACCAAAGTATGACATGCTGGTAAGCAGTATGACTTGTATCGCCCACAACTCACTTGTGTTCTACTAATGCATATAACATCAACACATAAAACCTAGGCTCGGATGCCACTGTTGGGGAACGTAGTAATTTCAAAATTTCCTACGCACACACAAGATCATGGTGACGTACATCAATGAGAGGGGAGAGTGTTGTCTACATACCCTGGTAGACCATAAGTAGAAGCGTTAGCACAAGGTGGTTGATGTAGTCGTACGTCTTGACGGCCCGACCGATCAAGCACCGTAACTACGGCACCTCCGAGTTCTAGCACACGTTCAACTCGATGACGTCCCTCGAACTCCGAGTTGCCGAGTGTCGAGGGAGAGTTCCGTCAGCACGACGGCATGGTGACGATCTTGATGTTCTACCGTCGCAGGGCTTCGCCTAAGCACCGCTACGATATTATCGAGGTGGACTATGGTGGAGGGGGGCACCGCACACGGCTAAGAGATCCAAGGGATCAATTGTTGTGTCTTTGGTGCTAGCCCTGCCCCTCTATTTATATGTTGAGCCCCGGGGTCGAAACTTGGAGCAAAAGCCTCCTCAAAGTCGGTTTTGCCCAAAAGGCAAGAGTCCCACTCGGACTCCAGGACCAAACGCCAGGGTCTCCGGCATTTGGCCCCCTGGCCTCCGCAAAACCCCTTTTGCACCGACCTAAAGCCTCATGGGCTTGACCCCTTGGCCTAACCATATCATCCAATATATGAATCTTTACGTCTCGACCATTTCGAGACTCCTCGTCATGTCCCCGATCTCATCCGGGACTCCGAACTCCTTCGGTACATCAAAACATGTAAACTCATAATATAACTGTCATTGAAACCTTAAGCGTGCGGACCCTACGGGTTCGAGAACAATGTAGACATGACCGAAACACGTTTCTGGTCAATAACCAATAGCGGAACCTGGATGCTCATATTGGCTCCCACATATTCTATGAAGATCTTTATCGGTCAGACTGCATAACAACATACGTTGTTCCCTTTGTCATCGGTATGTTACTTGCCCGAGATTCGATCGTCGGTATCTCTATACCTAGTTCAATCTCGTTACCGGCAAGTCTCTTTAATCGTTCCGTAATACATCATCTCACAACTAACTCATTAGTTGTAATGCTTGCAAGGCTTAAGTGATGTGTATTACCGAGAGGGCCCAGAGATACCTCTCCGACAATCGGAGTGACAAAACCTAATCTCGAAATACGCCAACCCAACTTGTACCTTCGGAGACACCTGTAGTACTCCTTCATAATCACCCCGTTACGTTGTGACGTTTGGTAGCACCCAAAGTGTTCCTCCGGTAAACGGGAGTTGCATAATCTCATAGTTATAGGAACATGTATAAGTCATGAAGAAAGCAATAGCAACATACTAAACGATCAAGTGCTAAGCTAACGGAATGGGTCAAGTCAATCACATCATTCTCCTAATGATGTGATCCCGTTAATCAAATGACAACTCATGTCTATGGTTAGGAAACTTAACCATCTTTGATTAATGAGCTAGTCAAGTAGAGGCATACTAGTGACACTATGTTTGTCTATGTATTCACACATGTATTATGTTTCCGGTTAATACAATTCTAGCATGAATAATAAACATTTATCATGAAATAAGGAAATAAATAATAACTTTATTATTGCCTCTAGGGCATATTTCCTTCAGTCTCCCACTTGCACTAGAGTCAATAATCTAGTTCACATCGCCATGTGATTTAACACCAATATTCATATCTGTATATGATTAAAACCCATAGTTCACATCGTCATGTGACCAACACCCAAAGGGTTTACTAGAGTCAACAATCTAGTTCACATTGCTTATGTGATTAACACCCAAAGAGTACTAAGGTGTGATCATGTTTTGCTCGTGAGAGAAGCTTAGTCAACGGGTCTGTCACATTCAGAGCCGTATGTATTTTGCAAATATTCTATGTCTACAATGCTCTGCATGGAGCTACTCTAGCTGATTGCTCCCACTTTCAATATGTATCCAGATTAAGACTTAGAGTCATCTGGACCAGTGCCAAAACTTGTATCGACGTAACCCTTTACGATGAACCTTTTTGTCACCTCCATAATCGAGAAACATATCCTTATTCCACTAAGGATAATTTTGACCAATGTCCAGTGATCTACTCCTAGATCACTATTGTACTCCCTTGCCAAAACAGGGCAGAGTATACAATAGGTCTGGTCCATAGCATAGCATACTTTTATAGAACCTATGACTGATGCATAGGGAGTGACTTTCATTCTCTTTCTATTTTCTGCTGTGGTCGGGATTTGAGTCTTACTCAATTTCATACCTTTGCAACACAGGCAAGAACTCTTTCTTTGACTGCTCCATTTTGAACTACTTCAAAATCTTGTCAATGTATGTACTCATTAAAAATCTTATCAAGCATCTTGATGTATCTCAATAGATCTTGATGCTCAATATGTGAGTAGCTTTGTCGAGGTCTTTCTTTGAAAAAACTCTTTTTAAACACTCCTTTATGCTTTGCAGAATAATTCTACATTATTTCTGATCAACAATATGTCATTCACATATACTTATCAGAAATGTTGTAGTGCTCCCACTCACTTTCTTGTAAATACAGGCTTCACCGCAAGTCTGTATAAAACTATATGCTTTGATCAACTTATCAAAGCGTATATTCCAACTCTGAGATGCTTGCACCAGTCCATAGATGGATCGCTGGAGCTTGCACATTTTGTTAGCACCTTTAGGATTGACAAAACCTTCTGGTTGTATCATATACAACTCTTCTTTAATAAATCCATTAAGGAATGTAGTTTTGACATCCATTTGCCAAATTTCATAAAATGTGGCAATTGCTAACATGATTCGGACAGACTTTTAAGCATCGATACGAGTGAGAAAATCTCATTGTATTCAACACCTTGAACTTTGTCAAAAACCTTTTTCGACAAGTCTAGCTTTGTAGATAGTAACACTACTATCAGGGTCCGTCTTCCTCTTGAAGATCCATTTATTTTCTATGGCTTGCCGATCATCGGGCAAGTCCACCAAAGTCCACACTTTGTTCTCATACATGGATCCCATCTCAGATTTCATGGCCTCAAACCATTTTGCGGAATCTGGGCTCATCATCGCTTCCTCATAGTTCGTAGATTTATTAGGGTCTAGTAACATGACTTCCAGAACACGATTACCGTACCACTCTGGTGCGGATCTTACTCTAGAAGACCTATGAGGTTTGGTAGCAACTTGATCTGCAGTTTCATGATCATCATCATTAACTTCCTCACTAATTGGTGTAGGAATCACTGGAACTGATTTCTGTGATGAACTACTTTCCAATAAGGGAGAAGGTACAATTACCTGATCAAGTTCTACTTTCCTCCCAAACACTTCTTTCAAGAGAAACTTCTTCTCTAGAAAGGATCAATCTTAGCAACAAATAACTTGCCTTCGGATCTGTGATAGAAGGTGTACCCAATAGTTACCTTAGAGTATTCTATGAAGACGCACTTCCCTGATTTGGGTTCGAGCTTATCAGGTTGAAACTTTTTCACATAAGCATCGCAGCGCCAATCTTTTAAGAAACGGCAACTTTGGTTTCTTGCTAAACCACAGTTCATAAGGCGTCGTCTCAAAGGATGTTGATGGTGCCCTATTTAAAGTGAATGCAGTTGTCTCTAATGCATAACCCCAAAACGATAGTGGTAAATCAGTAAGATACATCATAGATCGCACCATATCCAATAAAGTGCGGTTACGACGTTCGGACACACCATAATGTTGTGGTGTTCCAGGTGGCGTGAGCTGTGAAACTATTCCACATTGTTTTATATGAAGGCCAAACTCATAACTTAAATATTCTCCTCCACAATCAGATTGTAGAAACTTTATTTTCTTGTTACGATGATTCTCCACTTCACTCTGAAATTCTTTGAACTTTTCAACTATTTCAGACTTATGTTTCATCAAGTAGATATACCTATATCTGCTCAAATCATCTTGTGAAGGGCAGAAAATAATGATACTTGCCACGAGCATCAACACTCATTGGATCGCATACATCGGTATGTATTATTTCCAATAAGTCAGTAGCTCGTTCCATTGTTCTGGAGAACGGAGTTTTAGTCATCTTGCCCAAAAGGCACGGTTCGCAAGCATCAAACGATTCATAACCAAGTGATTCCGAAAATCCATCTTTATGGAGTTTCTTCATGCGCTTTACACCGATATGACCCAAACGGCAGTGCCACAAATAAGTTGCACTATCATTATTAACTTTGCATCTTATGGCATCAATATTATGAATATGTGTATCACTATGATCGAGATCCAACAAACTATTTTCATTGGGTGTGTAACCATCGAAGGTCTTATTCATGTAAACAGAATAACAATTATTCTTAAACTTCAAATGAATAACCGTATCGCAATAAACATGATCAAATCATATTCATGCTCAACGCAAACGCCAAATAACATTTATTTAGGTTTAACACTTATCCCGAAAGTTTAGGGAGTGTGCGATGATGATCATATCAATCTTGGAACTACTTCCAACACTCATCGTCTCTTCCCCTTCAACTAGTCTCTGTTTATTCTGTAACTCCTGTTTCGAGTTACTAATCTTAGCAACCGAACAAGTATCGAATACTCAGGGGTTACTATAAACACTAGTAAGGCACATATCAATAACCTGTATATCAAATATACCCTTGTTCACTTTGCCATCCTTCTTATCCACCAAATATTCAAGGCATTTCCGCTTCCAGTGACCATTTCCTTTGCAGTGTAAGCACTCAGTTTCAGGCTTTGGTCTTCTTCACGGGAGTGACAACTTGTTTGCCATTCTACTTGAAGTTTCCCTTTCTTTCCCTTTGCCCTTTTCTTGAAACTAGTGGTCTTGTCAATCATCAACACTTGATGCTCTTTCTTGATTTCTACCTTCGTTGATTTCAACATCACGAAGAGCTCAGGAATCATTTCCGTCATCCTTTGCATACTATAGTTCATCACGAAGTTCTACTAACTTGGTGATGGTGACTAGAGAACTCTGTCAATCACTATCTTATCTGGAAGATTAACTCCCACTTGATTCAAGCGATTGTAGTACCCAGACAATCTGAGCACTTGCTCACTGGTTGAGCGATTCTCCTCCATCCTTTAGCTATAGAACTTGTTGGAGACTTCATATCTCTCAACTCGGGTATTTGCTTGAAATATTAACTTCAATTCCTGGAACATCTCATATGGTCCATGACGTTCAAAACGTCTTTGAAGTCCCGATTCTAAGCCGTTAAGCATGATGCACTAAACTATCAAGTAGTCTTCATATTGAGCTAGCCAAACGTTCATAACGTCTGCATCTTCTCCTGCAATAGGTTTGTCACCTAGCGGTGCATCAAGGACATAATTCTTCTGCGCAGCAATGAGGATAAACCTCAGATCACGGATCCAATCCGCATCATTGCTACTAACATTTTTCAACACAATTTTCTCTAGGAACATATCAAAATAAACATATGAAAGCAACAACGCAAGCTATTGATCTACAACATAATTTGCAAAATACTACCAGGACTAAGTTCGTGATAAATTAAAGTTCAATTAATCATATTACTTAAGAACTCCCACTTAGATAGACATCCCTCTAATCCTCTAAGTGATTACGTGATCCATATCAACTACACCATGTCCGATCGTCACGTGAGATGGAGTAGTTTCAACGGTGAACATCAATATGTTGATCATATCTACTATATGTTGAACATCAATATGTTGATCATCTCATACAATAAAATATAGCATCACGTCTTGACCATATCACATCACAACATGCCCTACAAAAACAAGTTAGACGTCCTCTACATTGTTGTTGCAAATTTTACGTGGCTGCTACGGGCTGAGCAAGAACCATTCTTACCTACCCATCAAAACCACAATGATAGTTCGTCAAGTTAGTGCTGTTTTAACCTTTGCAAGGACCGGGCGTAGCCACACTCGGTTCAACTAAAGTTGGAGAAACAGACACCCGCTAGTCACCTGTGTGCAAAGCACAACGGTAAAACCAGTCTCGCGTAAGCGTACGCATAATGTCGGTCCGGGCCGCTTCATCCGACAATACCGCTGAACCAAAGTATGACATGCTGGTAAGCAGTATGACTTGTATATCCCACAACTCACTTGTGTTCTACTCGTGCATATAACATCAACGCATAAAACGTAGGCTCAGATCCCATTGTTGGGGAATGTAGTAATTTCAAAATTTCCTACGCACACGCAAGATCATGGTGACGTATATCAACAAGAGGGGAGAGTGTTGTCTACATACCTTGATAGACCGTAAGCGGAAGCGTTCGCACAAGGCGGTTGATGTAGTCGTATGTCTTCACGGCCCGACCGATCAAGCACCGTAACTACGACACCTCCGAGTTCTAGCACACGTTCAGCTCGATGACGTCCCTCGAACTCCAATCCAGCCGAGTGTCGAGGGAGAGTTCCGTCAGCACGACGGCGTGGTGACGATCTTGATGTTCTACCGTCGCAGGGCTTCACCTAAGCACCGCTATGATATTATCGAGGTGGACTATGGTGGAGGGGGGCACCGCACACGGCTAAGAGATCCAAGGGATCAATTGTGGTGTCTTTGGTGCTAGCCCTGCCCCTCTATTTATATGTTGAGCCCCGGGGTCGAAACTTGGAGCAAAAGCCTCCTCAAAGTCGGTTTTGCCCGAAAGGCAAGAGTCCCACTCGGACTCCAGGACCAAACGCCACTATCCTTGGCGTCTGGCCCAGACGCCATGGGCCTCGGCGTCTGGCCCAGGGCCAGACGCCAGGGTCTCCGGCATTTGCCCCCCTGGCCTCCGCAGAACCCCTTTTGCACCGACCTAAAGCCTCATGGGCTTGACCCCTTGGCCTAACCATATCATCCAATATATGAATCTTTACGTCTCGACCATTTCGAGACTCCTCGTCATGTCCCCGATCTCATTCGGGACTCCGAACTCCTTCGGTACATCAAAACATGTAAACTCATAATATAACTGTCATCGAAACCTTAAGCGTGCGGACCCTACGGGTTCGAGAACAATGTAGACATGACCGAAACACGTTTCCGGTCAATAACCAATAGCGGAACCTGGATGCTCATATTGGCTCCCACATATTCTATGAAGATCTTTATCGGTCAGACCGCATAACAACATACGTTGTTCCCTTTGTCATCGGTATGTTACTTGCCTGAGATTCGATCGTCGGTATCTCAATACCAAGTTCAATCTCGTTACCGGCAAGTCTCTTTAATCGTTCCGTAATACATCATCTCACAACTAACTCATTAGTTGTAATGCTTGCAAGGCTTAAGTGATGTGTATTACCGAGAGGGCCCAGAGATACCTCTCTGACAATCGGAGTGACAAAACCTAATCTCGAAATACGCCAACCCAACATGTACCTTCGGAGACACCTGTAGTACTCCTTTATAATCACCCCGTTACGTTGTGACGTTTGGTAGCACCCAAAGTGTTCCTCCGGTAAACGGGAGTTGCATAATCTCATAGTTACAGGAACATGTATAAGTCATGAAGAAAGCAATAGCAACATACTAAACGATCAAGTGCTAAGCTAACGGAATGGGTCAAGTCAATCACATCATTCTCCTAATGATGTGATCCCGTTAATCAAATGACAACTCATGTCTATGGTTAGGAAACTTAACCATCTTTGATTAACGAGCTAGTCAAGTAGAGGCATACTAGTGACACTATGTTTGTCTATGTATTCACACATGTATTATGTTTCCGGTTAATACAATTCTAGCATGAATAATAAACATTTATCATGAAATAAGGAAATAAATAATAACTTTATTATTGCCTCTAGGGCATATTTCCTTCACAAATAAACCGATAAAACCGATCAAAAATAATAATAAAAAACTAGGGTTTTTTTTAAAAACCGAAGTGGTTTTAAAAAAAAAGGCGTCGTCGTCGGCGGCGGTACCTCCGGCGAGGCGGGGCGGCTCCGGCGGGGTTGGCTAGGGGCGGCGGGGCTCCGGCGGCGGCGGGTCGGCTCCGATAGCGGGGTGTGCGGCGGCGGCG
>NC_057804.1:666191450-666203160 GCF_018294505.1 Triticum aestivum
GGGAAAGGGGTCGGGCGGCGGCGGCGGGTCGGACTCCCGAGTCCGGCGGCGACACGGCGGGGAAGGCGGTGGCGCGGGCAGGCCGACCTGGCTCGGCTGGGCTTCGGCCCAGTCGGGCGCGGGGTTTTTTTTAAATAATTTTGCCGAACTAAAAAAAACCTAGAAAATTAAATAAAAATCTAAAAATACCAAAATAAATTTTCATTGTCCAAATAAAATATTTAGAATGAGATGAACATTTTTTGGGTCCTAAGCAAAAACACCAAAATAAATCTTATTTGATTTTTTTATTAAATCCTCATTATTTCTTTATTTTGGGAAAGTCATTTTATTCCCTCTCTCATATTTTTATGATCGAAATAATTGAAGATAAAATAAATAAAATCAAATGATCCTATTTTCAAAATTTGAGAAAAACTCAAATATGAAAATAACGAAATCCCCAACTCTCTCCGTGGCTCCTTGAGTTGCGTAGAATTTCTAGGATCAAGGCAAAAATGCAAATAAAATATGATATGCAATGATGATCTATGTATAACATTCCAAATTGAAAATTTGGGATGTTACATCAAAGCATATAGATTTATACAGACTTGCGGTGAAGCCTGTATTTACAAGAAAGTGAGTGGGAGTACTACAGTTTTCTGATAAGTATATGGGAAAGACATATTGTTGATCAGAAATGATGCATAATTTTCTGGAAAGCATAAAGGGGTGTTTGAAAGGAGTTTTTCAAAGAAAGACCTCGGTAAAGCTGCTTACATATTGAGCAACAAGATCTATAGAGATAGATCAAAATGCTTGATAAGTTTTCAATGAGTCCATACCTTGAGAAGATTTTGAAGTAGTTCAAAATGGAACAGTCAAAGAAAGAGTTCTTGCCTGTGTTGCAAGGTGTGAAATTGAGTAAGACTCAAAGCCCGACCACGATAGAAGATAGAAAGAGAATGAAAGTCATTCCCTATGCCTCGGCCATAGGTTCTATAAAGTATGTCATGCCGTGTACCAGATCTATTGTATACCCTACACTGAGTTTGGCAAGGGAGTACAATAGTGATCTAGAAGTAGATCACAGGACAGCGGTCAAAATTATCCATAGTGGAATAAGGATATGTTTCTCGATTATGGAGGTGACAAAAGGTTCAGCGTAAAGGGTTACGTCGATGCAAGTTTTGACACTGATCCAGATGACTCTAAGTCTCAATCTGGATACATATTGAAAGTGGGAGCAATTAGCTAGAGTAGCTCCGTGCAGATCATTGTTGACATATAAATTTGCAAAATACACACAAATCTGAATATGGCAGACCCGTTGACTAAACTTCTCTCAAAAGCAAAACATGATCACACCTCAGTACTCTTTGAGTGTTAATCACATGGCGATGTGAACTAAAATTACTGACTCTAGTAAGCCCTTTGAGTGTTGGTTACATGGCGATGTGAACAATGGGTGTTAATCACATGGTGATGTGAACTATGGGTGTTAATCACATGGTGATGTGAACTATTAGTGTTAAATCACATGGCGATGTGAACTAGATTATTGACTCTAGTGCAAGTGGGAGACTGAAGGAAATATGCCCTAGAGGCAATAATAAAGTTATTATTTATTTCCTTATTTCATGATAAATGTTTATTAGTCATGCTAGAATTGTATTAACCGGAAACTTAGTACATGTGTGAATACATAGACAAAACAAAGTGTCCCTAGTGTGCCTCTACTTGACTAGCTCGTTTATCAACGATGGTCATGTTTCCTAACCATAGAGAAGTGTTGTCATTTGATGAACGGGATCACATCATTAGGAGAATGATGTGATGGACAAGACCCATTCATTCGCTTAGCATTATGATCGTTACAGTTTCATTGCTACTGGTTTATTCATGACTTATACATGTTCCTCAGACTATGAGATTATGCAACTCTCGAATACCGGAGGAACACCTTGTGTGCTATCAAAAATCACAACGTAACTGGGTGATTATAAAGATGCTCTACAGGTGTCTCCGATGGTGTTTGTTGAGTTGGCATAGATCGAGATTAGGATTTGTCACTCCGTGTATCGGAGAGGTATCTCTAGGCCCTCTCGGTAATGCACATCACTATAAGCCTTGCAAACATTGTAACTAATGAGTTAGTTGCAGGATGATGCATTACGGAACGAGTAAAGAGGCTTGCCGTTAACGATATTGAACTAGGTATTGAGATACCGACAATCGAATCTCGGGGAAGTAACATACCGATGACAAAGGGAACAACGTATGTTGTTATGCGGTTTGACCGATAAAGATCTTCGTAGAATATGTAGGAACCAATATGAGCATCCAGGTTCCGCTATTGGTTATTGACCGGAGATGAGTCTCGGTCATGTCTACATAGTTCTCGAACCCGTAGGGTCTGCACGCTTAACGTTCGGTGACGATTTGTATTATGAGTTATGTAATTTGATGACCGAAGTTTGTTCGGAGTCCCGAATGAGATCGGGGACATGACGAGGAGTCTCGAAATGGTCGAGACGTAAAGATCAATATATTGGACGACTATATTCGGACATTGGAAATGTTCCGAGTGATTCGGATATTTTTCGGGGTACCGGGGAGTTATGGGAATACGAGGAAGAAGTAATTGGCCTCATGGGCCAAGTGGTGGAAGAGAGGAGGCAGGCCCCCCCCCCTAGCCCAAACCGAATTGGACTAGGAGGCCGGCTCTCCTTTCCTCCTTTTCCTCCCTCTCCTTCCTTCTCCCTCTCCTCCTTTCTTTCCTCCTCCTAGTAAGAGTAGGACAGAGTCCTACTCCTACTAGGAGGAGGACTCCTCCTCCTGGCGCGCCCTACAGGGGCTGGTCGGCCTCCCCCCTTGCTCCTTTATATACGGGGGCAGGGGGGCACCCTCGAACACACAAGTTGACATTGTTCTTAGCCGTGTGCGGTGCCCCCCTCCATCATAATCCACCTCGGTCATATCGTAGCGGTGCTTAGGTGAAGCCCTGTTTCTGTAGCAACATCATCATCGTCATCATGCCGTCGTGCTAACGAAACTCTCCCTCGAAGCTCTACTGGATCGTGAGTTCGCGGGACGTCACCAAGCTGAACGTGTGTAGATCGCGGCGATGCCGTACGTTCGGTACTAGGATCGGTCGATCGTGAAGACATACGACTACATCAACTGCGTTGTCATAACGCTTCCGCTTAATGGTCTACAAGGGTATGTGGACGACACTCTCCCCTCTCGTTGCTATGCATCACCATGATCTTGCGTGTGCGTAGGAATTTTTTTGAAATTACTATATTCCCCAACAGAAGGCCCCTGAGCGGCCTAACCATAGCCTGATTGATATGGAGATCTAGCCCTTTGACTTTCACCGGACGGCCTTTGACCAATGGTCTTCTCCACTTGCTTGTGGTAGGTTAGCCCATAGGAACATTTTAAAACTAATTTTGAGCCGAACCTATCATAAGAGCCCTCCGGCTTGACCCTCCGTCGCAGTTTCCCACTATAAGTGCAAACGACAGTGCCCTCCGTGAACGGGGTCACACTTTGGAGCTGCATATTGCCTATTTAAACATCCCAGCACACTTTCAGACATGTATGAGTACCCAAGGCAAGTTTTGCTGGGATTACTAACCCGATGAGCCCCGCCACACTTATAGACATGCAAAGAATGATCTATAAAGAGGATTTTTTTAGACAGATCTGCATCTCTAAAAATATGAAAAATTTACCACATAGCCTATAGCTACTATGTTTGTACTGTGTCAAAATTTCTCAAAATTGACACATTCTGACTATTCAGGAATATTCATGCAACAACAAACCTGCCGAACGTTACTTCGGTGTTATTGCTGTCCGTGAAGGGGGTCACACTCTAGAGGTGCACATTGCCTCTTTAATCATCCCACCACATTTTAAGACATGTATGAGGACCCAACGCGATGTTTTGGTGGCATTGCTACTCCCTGAAGGCCCCTGAGCGGCCTAACCCTAGTCCGGTTGACCCGGAGATGTAGCCCTTTGACTTTCATCGGACTCCCTTTGACGAATAGACTTCTCCACCTGGTTGTGGTAGGCTAGCCCATAGGAATTTTTTTGAGCCCAACCTAAAGCAAGATGCCCTCCTGATTGACCCTCTATGGTAGTTTCCCACTCTAAGTCCAGATGGCATTGCAGTTTGTGAAGGAGGCCACACTCCGAAGCTGTGTGTTGGGTGTTTACACCTACCACAATTAATCCTAGAAACAATTTGATGGATGTAGATATAAAATTTGTCTCGTTTTGCCAAGGAATTAAAAATATACAAAAAAGTCAAAACAAAAGGGTGTTTTTTGTAAATCTGAAGTGAACATGATTTCAGTTTGTTGAAATTTGAGAACATAGTATAGCAACATAATCCTTTCAAGATCCTAAAAAACCATATAAAATTTGTCAAAATCAACGCAAGTATCAATTACTTGTGATTTTAACAAGTATAAGGACCTATATACAAAAGTACATGAGATCACATTTTTAACATACTCAAAAACAAAAACAAACTGGATATTAATAATCTATGAAAATTCTTCCCCAAATCGATATATAATTGTATATTTCAAGCTTAGATAAGCCAGGTTTAAATTAATCAAAAATTTTACTTTAAAGAGATAATGATTTAAGATAAAAAATACAGATAAAATCTATGCCGAAGGCCGCCGTTAGGGCCGTCGGCATAGTTCTGATTGTGTTAGCCGGGTCGCCAGGGCCAAGAATATGCCGATAGCATCGGCATAGATTAAGGTATGCCGATGGCTGCCGTCAGCATAGTTGGAGGTTTGCTGACAGCTTTTCTATGCAGACGTTTTTTCCCAGACCTTCTGCAAATGTCAACCTATGCCGACGACCCACCGTCAGCATAGTAAATGCTGTCGGGATATTAAGTTATTCCGGTAGTGTATGGTTCCACCCGGTTTCAGAACATTGCATCGCCACCCAAGTCTGCTCCATCCCATCTTTCAGAGTGCAATGTGAAAAGGGACAATAGGCCTCTGAAACCCGCCTCTAGTGAACCTTTCAGGGGGAGAGCCGTTTAGCTTAACAGGTAGCGCACTCCCGTCACTACTAACAACGACTACTTTCCCAAACGATGATATCTTCCCTGACATCGACAACCTCTTTGGCAACATGGCTTACACCACCAGCGGTTCTAGTTCCACTGCACCATATGTGATTTTGTCTTCCCCGTTTGAGATTCTTCACCGTTTGCAGTTTCTCTTTTGTACATTTGCTTTAGATCTGTTATTTTCACCATGCCTAGGAGTACACATGATTAGTTTAATACTCGTAATTATAATCATGAATTATCTACTATTTTTATGGATTAAATCATGATGTGTACATGTGGGATATGGTTTCAAAGATATCATCGTGAGGAACACTACAATGAAAACTGATTTTGATTTGGACGCTCAGTTTGAAAGTTATGCATTTCTTAAATTTTAGACGGATAAAGAGAAGTCGATAGAGCTGGATTGCACTATCGAAAAAAAGCGCACACGCACCGCCAAATTGCATATACACTCGGATTGAACTGGAGAGCGCCCTAGCAAACAACAAGTGCTTTACCAACGAGGTTGCATCTTCGGGCTCGCGCATACGTCCGTGCGCCACCACTTTCCAAGGTGAGCAAGGAATAAACTCCTTCACGCCAAGTACCAGAGCGCTCGTAATATATTTGCTGCCAATGCACTTGGGGGCTCTCAGTTTTTGCATAGCATCAACATTTTTTTTTTCAAACTTGGGCCAAATTCCAGATGGGTGATGGAATGGCTCTTCTGGAATAATTGGTGGACTGGGGAGAACCCCCACATTGCTAGGTACCCACGGCTCTTTGAAATTTCCTCTCGCCCTGTTACTTTGGCCTTGCAAGTGCATGTGAGCGATGGCTAGAGTCTGTTTTTTCGCGTCATATTTGGCCCGGATGAACCGGTCCAGTGGGAACAACTTTGTCTTAAAATCGAGGATATCGGCCCTTCGTCAGAGCAAGACTCCGTCTCTTGGGCCATGGAATTCTCGGGCAAATTCACAGTTTCCTCCCTTTATCACATGATCCTTCACATTTATGAGCTACCTATATTTTGAAGTTTTTCTGGTCTTCCGAAACCCCTCTTAAAATAAAAAAAATCTCGCAACTTATGAGTGGTTGTCTCCCCTATGGAGACCAGATGGAGCTGCGGCACGGCCCCTCAGATGGTTCCTAAGGAACCCGCAAAATTTTGACTAATTCTGGGTAATCATCTTAGCCCTCTCTGGCAAAGGTAGGACTTTTGTGTGGCTTCTTTTTCCCGTTCTTTGTTGGGCTCTTTGGAACATTAGAATCAAGTTCGCCATCGATGATATTTTTCCGCGGCAACCTGCTGATCGCTTCTTCAAAATTGGTTTGCTCTTAGAGCAATGGAGGCTTCTCTCCAAGCCCGAGGACTGCAGCATCATCGACATGCTGGTCACGGAGCTGTGTTACCTGTACAAGTTACCTGCGAGCCAGTTTCGACCATTTCCTCTACTTATGCTTTCAGATGGCTTTCCTATTGAATTAGTGTAAGGGCTGAACTCATTCCAGATCGTTTACAATCCTTATTGTAACCTGGGATCCACAGGAACCTAAGCTGTAACATGTGAACCTTGTGGGCTTTATTAATTTAAAGCTGGCCACTTCGTGCCTCTTCATCTAAGAAGCAAGGAAGTCGTCGCAGGCTCAACAAGCATGCGGGTCTCCAGCTCGATCGCTTCCGACTGCGGTGGTTGTTGGCGCGGTACGCTTGTAAATAGGAAGTCTTCGCTCGCACCACGACGAAACAATAAAACACTTGTTTTTCCAATGCAAATTAGCTCGTTTTATATGGTTGGTCATCCAAGTAGATTTTGGCTTGTATCTTTCACATAGTATTTTTAACATATTTGGCAACTGGTTACATGAGATTGACTACAAGTTTAGAATTCTCCTCGGGGTGTGAACGCTTGCCATTATTTGGTCGCAGTAGGTATGTAGAAATGACAAGATTTTTAATGATAAGAGCATTTCTCTTATGTAGGTTATCTGTAGATGTACCGGTACACTTTGTTTATGGTCGTCTCTACACCGTGTGGAGAACCGAGGCCTGTTGAAGAAGGTGTGTACATGCTTGGAGAACATGGTGAGCGATAGTTTTACCTGACATGGATGACAACATGATCTTACGGTTGGCCCTCCCACGGATTAGGCGTCATTCAATATTATGATTACTTGTATTTCGCCTGTTTTTTCTTAGTGACTTTGGATTTGGCTTGGCTGTATACATCTTAGTTATGCAGAGGCCGATGTAACACTTAAACCTTTTGAGTAATAAATCGTCCCTTATCGAAAAAAATATTCTCCCACTGTACGCTTATCCTTTTTGTGACTATCGGCCATCGGCGACATGCGACCACATACATGCCGATGATGAGATTGCGTGGAAATAAAAACTTCTTGTTGACGTCAGAGACTGAGACATGCGTTATTGCTCATTCTTATATCAGCCAGCCGGGTCCGTTAGCGTAGCATCGTGGAACTACCCTTGCAAGTTGTTATTTTCCCCTGTGATGATTGTACGTCGTTAGAGTTTGGCATGGCAGGCTGGTTTCTAACGGGGAAAGCTGCAGTCTCTTTCCTTTTGATGCATGACATGAATGCAAGTTGCATATATACATTTCTTTCCAGCGCCGGCCTAATGATGAGCAAACCGGTTTTTGGCTCCTCTGCATTGTTAATCCAGCGCCGAGTCTGGTCAACCAAACCGGCCGGTATCAAATACTGCACACTACCAAACCGTGGTAGTTGTCATTCTTTGCTATATAACTGCACACATCGTTTGTGTCTTGCTTCACACATCCCAATAACAAAAGAGCACCACATGGCGATCGGCTCCGGTAGAGAGTTGACATGGATCTTTGAGCTGCTTCTCATCCTGGTCATGACTACTCAAGTCCGAGCCCAACCTCCTCCCGGTAATGTTCAAATCATGTCCTCCTAGCTTTCCCTTCTTCATTCCTAGACCTTTAATTTTAAGCTCTGCAACATCTGCACGCACACTTCAGTTTTCTTACGCGTGCAACTTCAAACATTCTCACATGGCTGAAGTCTAAGAAATCAGAAATATTTACTAGCTATTGCATGTGTAGCCGCATAAGCCGTGACCATTGCTTTGTAGACCTTTAAGTTGAAACACATGATAACGATATGTCGTACTCTGTGTTCGTGCAGGGTTCATAAACATCGATTGTGGATTGAAAAACTTCAGTGCCTACGAGGACGCCAACTTAAAACTGCGGTACAGTTTTGATGATGAATTTGTCGAGGGCGGTGAGAAGCACGAGGTTTTACCAGAGTTCATGGCTAGCACAATAGATGATAACCAAAACACCCTGAGGAGCTTCCCTGACGGTTCAAGGAATTGCTATACACTGCCAGCCACCCCTGGTAAGAAGTATCTGTTGAGGGCCATATTTACTTATGGCAACTATGATAGGTTGAACAAGACTCAGGACGGGTCCCTGTTTCGGTTTGGGCTCTATGTCGGCGTCAATTTCTGGGATTCGGTGGACTTATCAAATTGGCGTACAGATGATGCGGTATGGAAGGAGGTGGTCACTGTTGCTACAGGCAGCTCCGTGTCCGTTTGCCTGGTAAACTTCGGTTCCGGGACTCCTTTCATATCTTCTTTGGAGCTGAGGCCACTACTAGATACAATGTACCCTTTTGTCAATACTTCTGTGTCAGTCAGCATGTTTATTCGACTCAGATTTGGCAACATCACCGAGGTTATCACAAGGTGAGACAAGTCTGCCATCCATAATACTAGTTTCCCTTTGAATTATATCTGAAATATGCCTATCAATGGTTGTCTTAATTTCATTTTGCTAGGTTGGCACATTTTGTTTGCTACTTCTTTGTTTCCTGATTCCGCAATTGCTTCTAACAGAAAGTACCCAGAAAGTAGTCGTTTTAGACAAGTGAAATTGAGCTGTTTTGCACCATGTCTGAAACATCTATAAAGCCTTATAAAAGTGAACAGAGGAAGTAGTAAATCTCAAAAGCAACAAGAAATCAGGGATTGCTAGATCCTATAGCAATTAGCTTTTAAGTAAATACTGTAAGAGATTAGAATATTGTGCTAGCTATTTATCTGTTTTTCATTGTGTGTGCGATGAAGATATCCTACGGATAATTATGACCGTTTCTGGGGAAGCTATTCTGTGCGAATGGGAGACCTCTACCAGTACCCTTATATCAGCCTGGACACCAGCGATAACTTGGAGAACCTCCCAGGCAACGGGTTCAAGGTGCCATCCGCCATCTTGCAGAATGCCATGAGCATAGACGCAAACAACTCCAGCATAACAGTCAGCCTGTCATCGCTATCCAATAAAGACGCTTTGACCCTAAAGCTTCTCCCGATCTTTCACTTCACCGAGCTAAACGCGAGCAACCCGAACAGAAGGTTCAACATCTACAGCGCCGGTGAAGGGCTGTTCCCAGGTTTTTCCCCGTCACGATTAAAGGTGGACAGCTTGTACCAGAGCGGGCTTTTCACGCAGACGGGCGACGCATACTTCATCTTAAACAAGACGGCCAGCTCGAGTCTTCCGCCACTCATCAACGCGTTGGAGGTGTACGCGCTTGTTTCGATGAAGAATCTCACCACCGACTCTGATGATGGTAAGATTATTGTCATGTACTCCCTCCGTCTCAAAATAAGTATCTCAACTTTAGTACAAGTTTGTACTGAAGCTAGTATAAAGTTAAGACACTTATTTTGAGACGGAGGCAGTATGTAGCAGCAGGTTCACATGATCGTCATGTAATTGACAAATGCTAATGACCTCACTGTCTAGACCCCTGAAAATTCCACACCGTCATGATCTTCAGTTAAGTAATAAGATCAAGTTTATCAACCAGTTGCACACTCAATTCCACAGTAAACCATCCTTTAAAGGTCAAATAATGCTAATGTGCCATTGGAAAACCCTAGTTGATAAATGAATTAGTTCAATTTAATAAGTTCTACTCCCTCCGTATCTAAATATAATTAAAACCTTTTAGAGATTTCAACACGGACTATATACGAATGTATAGAGATATTTTAGAGTGTAGATTGTCCTGGTGGGCCGTTGCTGTTGTGTAGATTCATTCATTTTGCTCCATATGTAATCCGTATTGGAATCCCCAGACGGGCTTATATTTCGGAATGGAGGATATATTGCTTAAATAATGTGCTTCTTAAGCTAATCTAATACAGCTACTTTATGCTGTCCAAATATTTACACTTGTCTTTCTGCTGTTGTAGTAAAGTACATGAAAGACGTCAAGGCACAATACAATTTGGCACGGACAAGCTGGAATGGAGATCCATGCTCCCCAATAGAGTATTCCTGGAAAGGATTGACTTGTGACTACTCTAAGAGCAACCAGATTCCAAGGATTATAACGGTGTAAGTACAAAACCAAGACTTGTATCATGTAAATTTAGAATCTAGACGTTACCGAAAAAGGGGTTTCTCCCAGTTTATATTATAAAGCAACATCACCACAGACATCCGAGCGAACCGATATAAACACACGCCACCGCGACACACAACATCACACAACCAAAGCAAGATACAAAGGTGCCAGGAACCATCACAATAATCGGAGGACAACCAAGCAAACTACTTGGAGATGACGGAGACCTCCGCACTCCCGAGGAGGGGTGAGACGGACAATGATGAAGGAAGGATTCCAAGATTGTGCCTCCCAGAAGGGTACGGTCATTGATAGCCACCACCGACTGATCCGCGGATTAAGTTTTCACTCGGAGCCACACGCAAAGAGTGGGAGCACCGCGACAGAGCCTTCATGAAGAATACGACGTCCACGGATGCTGCCACCAACGGCCAGTACAAGAACTGATCAAGTGATGTACCCCGACGTTAACACCCCTCCGACACACCCCTGCTCCACAACGACCCGCTGCCAAGCCCCCCGCGATGCCATGGCTGCCCGCCCGACCCTGAGACACAGGTTCCGCCCCGAACGCCATGCCTCCCGCCGTCAGGGCCGCCGTCCCTCATCTCAACACCCCCAAGACCATCCAAAGAGATATGCTTTGTACCAAAGGGACACCCCCAATCGACGAACCATAGCATATGTCCCGCCTTGAACATAGCTAGAGCTGCCACAACGTGCAAGTATCCAGGGAAAGGGGAAGTTGGGGGAGTGTTCGCGTCCGGACAGACATACCTCTGTGCCAGTGATGGGTGGCCCGAGCACGTCGGCGCCGCCCATCCCTCTAGCCAACCTCCCCACCGAACACACCCCTATGCCACCCCACCTCAATGGCTGACACATAACCGCGGAAAGTCACTAATGAAGACTCGGTCACCATCGGCAATGCCACCATCATCGAGCCGGCGAAACACCTTGAGACCTACTAGCATGCCGACCTGCCATCGCTGATGCGCCTCCACCACCACCAGCCGCGACCACGGCATGGGTGGACACGCGCAGCTCGCGCCAACCTTGGCCTCTGCCGCCTGGGCCTAGATCTCGACGTTCACAGCCGCCGGAGGCTGCCACGCACTACTGCCGCTGCAGCCCTTCACGCAGCCGCCCACAACCCATGTTTCCGCCGCCGACTCCTACCGTTGTGGCACTGCTGGATCCTGAGGCCCGCACCTGCCGGAC
>NC_057804.1:666203510-666214225 GCF_018294505.1 Triticum aestivum
AATTCCGATCGACTCCTGATCCTTTTTTCACTGGGTGTCGGAATCTAAACATTGCAACTCAATCTTTTGAAGCTTTTAAGTGCATTGCATTGCATCAACCTTAAGTAATTTAAGGTTCCACGGAAGTTACCTTTTCATTGGCATGCTGCATCAGATATATTGTTTCTTGTTTATACATATATCACAATGCCCCATGTCCTAAGATCTTGAAAATACATGTAATTCAGTCGAAATATTGAAAGAAGCTAGTATAAAACTGGACCACAGAAAGACAATTGCATATTCTTTGGAAATACATGTTAGCTCAATGATGTCACTAAATTAAAGGTACTTGAACGAACATCATGACTGCATGCATCATTTTGATGCACAGGCCAGAGGTGATTCTACTTTTCAAAAAAATAATCTTGAATTAACATTAATTTTTTACAGAAATCTTTCTAGCACTGGACTACGTGGTGGACTTGCCATATCATTTATGAACATGACATCATTAGAAAACTTGTAAGTGGTGCCCACAACATAATATTGATAGGCTAGCAAGAATATGTTGTCATCCTTCGTGATCCTAAGAACAAAATGTATGTAGGGATTTATCACACAACAATCTGACGGGAGCTATTCCAGACTATCAACTGAAGTCACTTAAAGTTCTGTAAGTCTCTGATTACATCTATGGCCGGTGATATAAATTTTTGATGAATGGTTCTAACTATTATTTTTCAGTAACTTGTCAAATAACAAGCTAGATGGACCAATCCCTCATTCTATTCTTCAGCGAGTCCAGGACGGTCTACTGGACTTAAGGTTTGGCATGCTTTGTTGCACAATTTGTTACTAGATTATCTCAAATGAACTAAACAACTGCACCTGAGGAGAATTAGGCTCAACCTAAGTTTGGTTATCACAGAAACAATACAGTTTAGCAACAACCTTTGCACATTACTGTGCGTGCATATGTTAAAAGATATGTGAGTTTCCCTTTCTCTGCCGGTTGTTTAGCTACTGCCATACTTGTCGTGTATCACACTTTTCTAGCACCATGCGACAACAACTCCAGTTGTCGTATACATAAACTCCTGGCAAATCCTCTGTTCTTAAATAGTTACAACCCACTATCTATTTTTCCTTTTCATGTAGCTATGCCACATCATCAAGTCATGCATGTGGTCACGAGTTACAATTTGCCACCTTAGCAATCATGCATGGATTTGTTTCACTACTTTTTGTGCACAACATAGACTGTCATGTTACACATTTTTGTTGTTTTGTACCATGACCTACATATACTTCTACATTAGACGCTTGGAGCAAATATACGCAGGTCATGTTACACACTTCGTTAAAAATGGCACCCCGTTTGACTTCAATCAAATATATTTCACTTTTTATATAACATTTTGTTACATGCTTCATATACTTTATTATCTTCAATAGTTTTAGTCTTTTTACACTCCGTTTGATTAAGAGCTTTCTTAAATTTGTTTTTGCAATAGTTTTAGGCTTTTAACATCTATTTTACCAAGATTCCCGCAGAAATGCGCGTAGCATCATCTAGTTAATCTAAGTTGCGGTGGCCAATTTGGGTGCATTGAAAGTGCGTTTGTGCATTTATCGATACAAACATGCACTTAATTACATGTACTGCATCTAATAAATATACATGCTTTATCACCTAGGTCTTTTAAGGCTGGTCATAGTGGGAAGTAACGTAGACTAGTAACATGCATATGTTAACAGTCTATGTTACTACCTCTATAGTGGGTACGTAGTACATATATATAGTGTCATGCACCATTTTATTTATTACTTTGTAGAATCATTTTGCATTGGGAACCACTATGTGATGGTAATGATATTATGTTACTCTATTTGTCTCTCTCATATTTAATTACTTGCCATATCACATTTTTTGCTTATGTGGCGTGCATGTTACTACCTATGTTACTCCCACTATGACTAGCCTCAAATGGGAGGAAGCTAAGGATCTAATAGTAATTGCACGTGATTTAGAAATCATGTAGTTTGTTAATTTGAGGGGTTGAGTTCTGTACAAGAACTATTTGCAGATTTCTCGTCTTCGAAAATAGAGTGATGTTATAATCCCAACTTTGTAGAGCAGCTAAGATATTCGAGCTGATTTTGTACGTATGTTGTTTAATTGTGTCATTAGATTAGAAGGCAATCCTATATGCTCAAACAAAAAAGATACATACTGCTTAGATAAGACGAAGAAGAGGAAAACCACGCCTATCTTGCTCATAGCAGTGATAGTTCCCGTGGTACTGGTATCACTTCTAGTAGGAATGTGCATACTCTGGAAATTATTTTGGAAAGGTAAAATAAAACTATACACTTCAAATTTCCTTCCATCAATGCAAGGGTGGTGAAAATTCACAATAATTCTAGACCTAAGCTTGCATGAAAACAAACACTCTTCACCTTGCAGAGAAGTCAACAGACAATGAGGATTATGCTATGTATGAAGAGGAAAATCCCCTACAACTTGACATCAGACGGTTCACATACGCAGAGTTGAAGGTCATAACAAACAACTTCCAAACAATCGTTGGAAAAGGAGGCTTTGGTATTGTTTATCTTGGCATACTGGAAAATGGTGATGAGGTAGCTGTTAAAGTGCTCATGGAGACATCAATAGCAGAGTCAACGGACTTCCTCCCTGAGGTACAATACAGAGCCAACTAGGGCACATGAGTGTTTTGTCCAAGAAAAATATAAATTATGCAAGTTATATAAAACCATTTCGACAATCTACATTTGTTATATAACAAAAAACCAAGATATAAAAAATAGAATTTAAAGGCTAGAGATACATAGATGCAATAACCATGAATATTAACACGGTGATTGTGCTTGTTATATATAGAATTGAATTTTATTCTTTCGTATTATAAGAATGCCTACAAAAGTACCATTGATTTATGAACATATTCAACACAGTACCCTCGTAGTGCTTTTGCAACTGCCATGATGTTAGTTCACCAAATGAACCATGTAGCTTCAATTCTTGAATTGTTGGTAACTATATCTACACCGCAGGTGCAAACCTTGTCAAAAGTTCATCATAAGAATCTCGTGACTTTAAAAGGATATTGCCAAAACAAGAAGTGCCTAGCACTCATTTATGACTTCATGCCTGGTGGAAATCTTCAACAACTTCTCAGAGCAGGTTTCCCTCTTAACTTTCATTAATGTTCTTGTCAAGCATACCCGACTTACATACAACAAACCCAACCTGCACCTGTAGTTAGTTATTCTGGTAACTTATATTTAGATGCTAGAAAGATCATATGGAAATTATCTCAGTTAAATCAAATGATTCAATCAATCCCAAATATGTTTAATATTAAAAACAAATTGATCATTTCATGGTTTTACTGCCTACAAAACCAAAAAACTACACAACAACCAAGATGCAAATGGTTTTTACTAAGCACTGGGAATCACTTACTTTTCAAATATTACCAATATATTGTGTTTCATAGCATAACATAAAATTTGACATGTATGTTAAGTATAAAATAAAATTCTAAATCAAACTACTCTAGCTTTGATATTGTAGTGGAATCAGGATTTATGTGTTTAATAAATTTTACTTGTTAAAGGTTTAGTTGAGTTGCTAGACCTGATTTTCGATATGCTTTTAATGTCATCACTATCAGATGCTCATAAATATTTTTCTAATAAGTGAGGCTACCATAGTTACAGTCTTAGATTCATACATCATAACCATAGAAAGATAATCACAAATTATAAACATATATATCTTTCAAAGGTAGTAAGAAACAAAGCAAGTAGAGAGGTATGTAAATAGTACTTCAGTAGCTTCGTTCGATTATTAATTGGATTTGTAAAAAAATGCTCTACGAAGCTGAGGAAAGTCAGTGATACCTTGAAGGTCAAAGTGCATGTTTATACATGCCTTAGATATTAGTATACCAATTGTTACTGTGGTTAATCATTGTGTTTGTAACCATCATTTGTTAGTTTAAATATGCAAAAAAAATAAAATACCTAGCATTCATCAAATGGCACATACATTAATTTGTTATCAATTAATGCAGGAGAGATATATAGTTTGAATTGGGAACAACGACTTCATATTGCACTTGATGCTGCACAAGGTCCGCATTTCAGTTGTGTATTTTCCTTTAGGTCATGTATGCATGTGCCTTTGACGAACTAAAAGTTTTAATAATCTACAGGATTAGAGTATCTACATGAGTTATGCACTCCGTCAATAGTGCACAGAGATGTGAAGACCCCCAACATTCTTCTGGACAAGAACATGGTGGGAATAATATCGGATTTTGGGCTTTCACGGGCTTTTAACGATGCTCACACACACATATCTACCGTAGCTGCTGGCACTCTTGGCTACCTCGACCCTGAGTACCATGCAACTTTCCAACTCACTGTCAAGACAGATGTTTACAGCTTTGGCATCGTCCTCTTGGAGATCATCACTGGACAACCCCCGGTATTGATGGAACCTCAAACCATCCATCTACCAAATTGGGTGCGCCAAAATATAGCTAAGGGAAGCATTCACGATGTTGTAGACAAGAGGTTGTTGGATCAGTACGATGTCAGTTCTGTGGAGAGTGCTATAGACATTGCCTTGAACTGTGTCGAAAACGCTTCCATCGACCGGCCGACCATGACCGAGGTTGTTTCAAGGCTCAAAGTGTGGCTGCCGGCAGTTTCAAGCGAAAAGCAATCTATTTCTGGGACTCCGCGATTTAAGAAACCCATGGATACTGAAATTCCAAAGCAGCTCGAGATGATGATATCTGGTGTTAGCAACGACGAGAGCTCCTTCCAGTCTGGTCATACTAGTAGGCCACTGATAGAAATAGGCACATTTTCTGGGCGGTGAAAGGAAGATGCCCTCTGACTTATTGTTGCATCTGCATACAAGAGTTTGGGAATTTTCTCAAGTGTGTTGGCCTTAATTTTCATAAACTACAATGTAGTCATTTCAAGTTTCTAATATTTTTAGTTTGAGTGAGGGGTATTTCTATCGTCACTACAAAAAAATGTTGATTCCGACCTTATATGGCTAATTCAAAGCACCATGCCAAGTTATTTTGGATTTCAATATTTTTTGCATTTTCTTTAGTTTTCTCGTTCAAAAAGGCAAATAAATTGTTGACAGTGCCGCAACTTGTATACAGTGTTGGAAATAGTTCAAACCTGACATGGATGCCTACCATGGGCATGCCCGCCTTCTTGCGATAGTTGGCTTCATTTCAAGAATGTCTAAAATTAGACCATGTTCAATGGAGGCTGTCCGAGTAGGCCAAAAGCCTCCGTTTGAGAGGACCTTGTTTCTCAACATCCACCAAATGACCTCATTTTTTTGTTACCTTGTATTGCCGATTCAAGACACCATTCAAACCTTTTTTGTTTTCGACAAATTTTGCATTTATGGAGTTTTCTTGATAAAAAAAGTATAAATGGTCAGACATGTCACAACTTGCATATAGTATCGGAAATTGTTAAAAATCTGGCATGGATGCCTACCAGGGGCATGCACACCTGCTTGTAGTAGTTGGGCTCATTTCAAGAAAGTCCAAAACTAAACCATGTTCAACATAGGGTGTTCGGGTAGGCAAGAAAGCTCCATTTGAGAGCACGTTCTATCTCGACATCCGACAACTGATCCCAATTTTTTGTTGGCTTGCATGACCAATTCAAGTCACCATGCTAAGTTTTGTTGGTTTTAAACAAATTTTGCATTTTCTGGAGTTCTCTCTGTCAAAAAATCCCAATAAATGACCAAGCATGCCGCAACTTGCATTCAGTGTCGGAAATCGTTCAAACCTAGCATGGATACCTACGATGGACATGCTCACCTGCTTGCAAAAGTTGGGGTCATTTTCAGAATGTCCAAAACTAGACCATGTTAAATGAAGAGTGTGCAGATAGGCCAAAAGAGTCCATTTTAGAATACGTTCTTTCTCGGCATTCGCCAAATGGCCCCAATTTCTTTTACATGTTCATGTATGGCAATTCAAGGCGCCATGCGAAATTCTTTTAGTTTTAGATAAATTTTGCATTTTTTGGAGTTTTTTTTCGGTCAAAAAAGGTAGATAAATGACTAGGCGTGTCGCAAGATGCATACAGTGTCAAAATCATTCAAACATGACATGGATGCATACGATGGGCATGCCCACCTGCTTGCCAAAATTGGGATCATTTCAAGGATGCACAAAAGACCACGTTGAACGGAGTGTGTTTGGGTAGGTTAGAAGACTTCGTCTAAGAGCACGTTGTTTCTACACATCCTTGTAATGGCCTCAATGGTTTTCTATGGTCTTGTATGAACAATTGAAGGCACCAAGCCAATTATTTTAGTTTTTGACAAGTTTTCCATTTTCTGGAGTTTTCCAAGGGAAAAAAAGTCGATAAATCGCCAGACGTGTCGCAATGTACAAACGGTGCCGATAGACATTCATACCAGGTATGGATGCCGAACATGGGCATGCCACCTGCTCACAAAAGTTCGGGTCAGTCTTGAGATTACAAAAAAAATATCATGTTCAACAGAGAGTGTTCGGGTAGGCCAGAAGGGTCTGTTTTAAAAATATTAGACCGCATTCTATGTAAAATTAACCAAATGATTGCGTGTCAAAAACTATCCATCCACCTCTCACCAAATAGACAAATTTCAGCCGAATCAGCAGGAACCAGGTCAAATTGTACTATAACTTCTTCATAGTTTGCTCTTTTCAAAAATTATTTTCCGATGCATAAGTTGTCACTTCATCAGGGATTCGCCAAGGGTTCTGCATGATTCCAGTCCTAACTACTAATGTTCAGGCCGGGGGAATTCTATTTGGTGCACGGGTAGCTGGTTAGCGACCACGCATACCCCTCCCTCGTCATGCGCTGGTATTTCTACATGCTGAATAATAAACATTTATCATGAAATAAGGAAATAAATAATAACGTTATTATTGCCTCTAGGGCATATTTCCTTCAGGTCCATGGCGCGATGGTCGCTATGCGTGTTGACCCGGAGGAACACCTCGCCTCCGTCGCCGCCGACATGATGCATGCTCTGGCCCAGAAGAAGTGCCCCGACGACTACTCCCCAGGACTTAATAGGTATGATCTAACCCGCTAAATCTTACCAATACCACTTGCAATGGCTATGTTTTGTACGGTTGATGTATTAAGAATGTTTGTGCCTTGTTTATTTCAGTACTGCACACTATGTGATGTTCAAGTATTAACTGTTCAGTTCAATTTCACTAATGCCAGCAACAAACTTTGCTACCATGCTACGTTCCGCAATGAAGATATACTAGAGATGCTACCCATTTGCTATTTTTGGTGGATGCTAACCCTGTTGTACTTAACATGCCTATCCATGTACTTACGCAGGGCCATAACAGGCGATGCTGTTGTTTGCCATGAAGGTAAGCTGCATCCCATGTATTACAGTATTTTACATCATTTATGCAATTGCAGTTTGGCTTCTAACATTTACTTGCTTCTTGTAGGTACACATGTTGGGGGCACTGATCCACGCTTCGACCCGAATGAAGAGCTCACCTCCGCCGTGGCTGACTTTGGGCGGGCTCTGGCCAAGATGAAGTGCCCCAGCAACTACCTCTCAGGACTTACCAAGTATGAACTCACCAGTTCAATCTTACCAATACCAATTGCAATTAATGGATATGTTTTGTACGGTCGATGTCTTAAGCATCTTGTAGTAAACATGCCTAACACGTTTTAGCTATTTTCCCTACCTTTTTATACACAAGTGGGTTATTATCTGCTCTCGCAGCACCTGGCTTGTGATGTTTAACTCTGCCAATTGTATTTTTATCAGTACCGGTTTCAATGCCCATTAAGCCTGTTGCAATTAACAGTTGTATCCATTTTTAAACAGTTGTATTTGAATGGCTACAAACTTACAAAACATGAATTAGGATGCTGTTAAGCCTGTTGCAATTAACAGTTGTATTCATTTTTTAATCTGTCCTTTTGCTACCGTGCTACTCTTTCGCAATGAAGATATCACGACAAATGCTGTTGTTTTATTACTATTTACTATTTTTGGTGTACTTACACAGGGCTACAATGGGGGATGCTGTTGTTTGCCGTCGAGGTTAGCTGCATCCCATGTCTTATACACCATCTATTCTTAAATTTAATTTTTTTAGAGATTCCAATATAGACTACATAAGGAGCAAAATGAGTGAATCTAGATTCTAATATAAACTATATCTATAATTCTATATACATCCGTATGTAGTTCATATTGAAATCTCTAAAAATACTTGTATTTAGGAATATAGGTAGTTGTATTTTACATCATTTGTGCAATCTCATTTAGCTCTAACATTTACTAGTTGCTTGTAGGTACGTATATGAGCGGTACTGATCCACGCTTCGATCCCTTTTGCGTATGGGGCAATGAGATATTCATGAACAAGCGTCAAGTGAGGAAACTAAGAAAGATTGTTAGGCAAAAGAAACGGGTGATGGGAATTAAGCTCTTTATTTACATTTTGTCCAAGACATTAGTGAACTTTAGGATGGTAAGTAATCTGTTGCCTTTCCCCCTTCCCACAAAAATTACTCTATTAGACCTCATGATCTGATATTTTTCTCTTTTCATTGGTTTCCGAAGCTATTTACTGATGATTACCTTGCAAACTACATAACCGAAGTGGAGGCAACTAAGGTTAAAGTATATAATTCATGCTACCATGATAATGCTCTAGAAGTCTTCCTGAAGGTGGTGAAGGATGAGCAGACAGTCGTCATAAGAGTTGGACAAAAGTAGTTCATGCCTATGACATGCAGGAAGGCACATTATGGGCATTCCTCTTCTTCAACAACATCGACAGTCAAAATGATTCACACTTGTCTCTTTGCCTTTACCACCTGTAAATATTGTGGTCTATCATAGTTAATTGCTGTCTAATCCTGTAATTACTGAACATATTGTACTAATAATTTTATTTATGGATTCGTTGTTGAACCATTTGCTGAGAATTTGAATTGCACGTTTCATATTTCAAAATTTCTAATTCGAATAATAAATTACAGCAAAAAAAATTGTATATGAGCGAATAAAATAATGTGCACACGGTTAGAATGAAAACATCGTGTGCGGTGAAAAAAGAAAACATACAGTTTTTTGACGTGAAACATTTGCGATGCCCGTCGGACGCACACACGATTTCGGCTCATATGCGTGTGCGATTCATGGCAATACGGCAAACATTTCAAACCAGTGTGCGTGTGTGATAAGAATACCAGTTGCGCACAGTTACGAAAATGTACACGTTGGCGTTACTAGAGGCACCACACACATTTTATATTCTTGAACCGTGTGTCATAACGTACCTATATATCACAAACATATTGGCAGATTAAATATTTATGTACACCTTTTTCACACGACTATAGCGGCCTAATCTTTGGGATGTACATATGGATGAAAACGTTTTCCTTGGATTGACTGTGTGGGATGTACATACAAACGGAAACGTTTTTCCTGGATTGACTGTGTGCGAAGTACATACGAACGGAAACATTTTTCCTAGATTGACTGCGCGGGATGTACATAAGAACGGAAACGTACTCCTTGCATTGACTGTGTGTGATATACATACGAACGAAAATGTTTTTTTGGATTCACCGTGTGGGATGTACATATGATGGGAAACAATTAGGTTTCGATGCCTTGCTCGATCGCACATGAGCCTTCTTATGTGCCAGGAGGGCCTATCCCCGACGATTTCTGGGTCTTGTGGGAAGGACCCCCCTATCGCCCACACTTACTTGGCGACGGTTCCAAATGCCGTCGCGGAAAGGGATTAAAAACTGTTTGTATAGCACCGATGTGTACCAGTGTCCCGTTCCCCGTGCAGGGCCACACCACGCATGCTATCACACACATCTTTATCACACTCAGACGTATTGATAAAAAGCTTTATAGTTGATAAATAAATTGTTATATAATAACCAAAAAAGGTTGCCTCTACACCCAAAGCTACATGACCATAATACCCATTACACGCATGCACACATGGAGCAATCAGGCTAACAACATCTCATACATGGCATCAGCGGACCAAACCCGCTTGGACCAGGCATCAGACAACATCGTACAGTTCTAGCCGAAGTAACAACTGAATCCAAGGCAATACAATGACGGTGGCTTGCGGTGCTATAGCGGTATGGAACTGATGCGACTGGCCAGTGGGGTGATGGGTCGGCAGTCGGCAACGAGAGATCGACTGCTTCGCGCGCGCCCACTCACACACAAACAGAGAGAGAGAAAAATGAGGATAGTACCAAATCTGCAGGAACATGTAGCCAAGCTACCAAAAAAATCCATCGATGGCAGTTCAGTTCCCATGCCATCCCGACCAATATCTCAACCACAACGTGTGACGTGCCCCGCCGCTCGGTCCTGAGTCCGCACCATCACGGATGCCTTCAGCACCGGCAGGATCCCCAAGGGATAACTAGTAGAAAATAGGACATCATCGCTGGTTCCAGAGGGCCTTTAGTACTAAAGGGTCGAGACTAAAGCCCAAAACATTTAGTCCCGGTTTGCCTACGAACCGGGACAGAAGAGGCTTCACGTGGCCGCTACGGGGCGCCCATGCAGGAGAACCTTTAGACCCGATTGATAACACCAACCGGGACCAAAAGGCAACCAG
>NC_057804.1:666214666-666234256 GCF_018294505.1 Triticum aestivum
GGGGGTTTAGGGTTTTTTGAGGGTTTATTTAGGGGTTTGAACATATTGTGTTAGCTAGCTAATAGAGAGAAGTGACATCTCTTTCTCCGTGCTTGGTCGACGCTAGCTACTATACATGTAGAGAGAACTCGACACGCTAGCTAGTAAGAATATGAAGGAACCATTAATTACACAAGATCGTAATGAACATATACGGAGAGAAGTGACCTCTCTTTCTCCGAGAGATTGGTCGAACAACAAATTTTCGTATATCGATCCGACGCTACTACATATATACAATATAACATCTCTTAAAATCCCTAACATCAAAAATCCATTTCAATTTCCAGATGGTACTCTCCCTTCTCATTTATGACGTGGTAAAGAAAGAATCCAGTCAATTCCTCTTGAACTGCTCATATGCGATAATGTGGTAGGAGTGCATCCCGCATCTGTCACATCTAATTTAAAGAAGGGGGTCAATACATATATATGAATGAAACTCAACACAAATGATGGTAATAAAATAAAATTATGAATATTATTGTTTGTGTACTTCATATTGTTTTTCAGAGTAGCCCGCCGAGAGGTCGCGTTGTAGATGAACTCGCAAACGTAGTATCCACATAAATTATTATTCCCGCCTTCCTGCCACAAGCACTTTACGAGAAATAGAGTTCAATCAAGCTGATAATCAAGCATGATAAATGATATTGATGAAACTAGAATCAATGGGAGATGCGTGGAACTAGCTATTACTACTTACTTTTGGGTGTGTAAATCGCAGCTCCCTCGGTAGTCCTGGAGCTATTCCAGTGAACTGTTTCCAAACCGCGCCAGACAAAGAAAATAATTACTTGATATCAGGCAATGAACAAAGTTGCCGATATGATGCGATAATGATTGATTGAACTTACTTCTGGAGCATTGCAGTCATGTCCGCATAGTCTTGGGGATCTTTTCGTCTCGAGTCTAAAACAGTTACTACTCCCCATTCAAGTTTAATCTCTAGCAGAATAAAGTGAAAGCTGTGCACGCATGCATAACTCATCAGTTACATTACTATAATTAACCTCGAGTAAGCATACCACGTCACCTTGGTAGGAACCTTATTCCTGGGGCGCTCGCCGTCAACATCACCAGGGTCATCTCGTCTGATCTTATACCGTAATGCATGTCATACTAGGCATGCGTTCAAATCCTTGTAGGCACCACGGTAGAGAATGTAGTCATTAGGGCATGCATGCATCTTCTGCATCTCCAATCCTAAAGGGCATAGAACCTTCTTTGCTCCGTACGTACTGTTGGGCAATTCGTTATCCTTTGGAAGCTTCTTGTTCAATATTTTCAGTAGCTTCTCAAATCCGTTGTCACATATACCATTGTCTGCCTTCAATTGCAGCAATTCCAGTGTGATACCGAGCTTTGTGCTGCCATCTTCGCAATTTGGGTACAACCATTTTTTGTGATCCTTTAACATGCGATCGAACTTCAACTTCCCCCCTTCACTTCGACATTGTCTCTTTTCATCAACAATGACCTGGCGAAGATCATTATCGGGCAAATCATCTGGTTTCTCTTGATCTTCAGTTTCCCCTGTTATAGCATCACCATATTCAGGGGGCGGATAGTTGCCATCATCCTCTTCTTCTTCACTGTCTTCCATCATAACCTCTCTTTCTCCATGCTTGGTCCAAATATTACAGTGTGGCATGAAACCCTTCTCAAGCAGGTGGTTGTGACGGTTTTTTCGATTAGAGTAAGACTTCATATTCTCACAGATAGGGCATGGACAACACAAAAAACCATTCTGCTTGTTTGTCTCAGGCAGTTTGAGAAAATTATGCACGCCCTTAACGTACTTGGAGGTCCGTCTGTCACCGTACATCCATTGTCGGTTCATCTGCGTGCATTATATATAATTAAGTGTGTCAAAAACCATTACATAACATCATGAATATAGAAGTGACCAAATTAATACAAGTTCATCATCACATTAAAACCAAAGTACAGTAGTGATAAAATGTTATTAGTGGAAAAATAAATACATAAAGTTCATCCATAGTTCTCATTGAACAACATATAGCTCTCTAGAGCATCTAATTAAACCATACATTAAAACTATGTAAAACATTTCAATGCAACACAACAAATGCGATCATAATCACAAATAAGGTAACAATTGATCCAACGGCATAATGATACCAAGCCTCAGTATGAATGGCATATTTTTTAATCTTTCTAGTCTTCAAGCGCATTGCATCCATCTTGATCTTGTGATCATCGACGACATCCGCAACATGCAACTCCAATTTCATCTTCTCTTCCTCAATTTATTTCAATTTTTTCTTCAAGTAATTATTTTATTTTTCAACTAAATTTAACCTCTCGATAATAGGGTCGGTTGAATTTCTGGCTCACATACCTCCTAGATAAAAACAGATATGTCACGTTGGTCGGCATAATTGTCATAAACACTAAATGAAACAAATAGTTATAAAAGATAATATATACCATATTCGAATCATAGACAGGACGAGGGCAGACGGAAGGGGATACCAAAACCATCGCACTATATAATAACAAAGAATAATAAATGTAAGAAAATTATACAAGTATCTATCTACATCATACAAGTAAGGATTTTTTATTTTAGAAAGAAGATAAGAACAAGAGGCTCACCACGGTGGTGCCGGTGATGAGATTGGTGTGGGCGACCGATGACGATCAGGACGGGGACGGGATAGGACGGACCGCCAAACCTAGACAAATCTTGAAGAAAATGGAGTTTGGACAAGGAGCTTCGAGAGGAGAAAGCTTAAGTGTGTCTCGGGCATTTCATCGAACACCTCATGTGCATAGGAGGTGAGAAAGAGCACCACAAACCTCTCCCACGACCGACCAAAAAAACAGAGCACTGGCTCTGTTGGCGGGCAGGGGCGTGGGTAAATATAGGCCTCTCTTTAGTCCCTATTTGTGGCTAAAACCGGGACTGAAGGACAACCATTGGTCCCGGTTCAAGCCATCAACCAGGACTAATGGTGGTGGGCTAGGAGCGAGGCCATTGGTCCCGGTTCATGTCTGGAACCGGGAGCAAAGCGGTCAGATGAACCGGGACCAATGGCCCTCGAGGCCCGGCCGGCGCCTGATACGTCTCCAACGTATCTACAATTTTTTATTGTTCCATGCTATTATATTACCTGTTTTGGATGTTTTAATGGGCTTTACTAAGCACTTTTATATTATTTTTGGGACTAACCTATTAACCAGAGGCCCACCCCAAATTGCCGTTTTTTGCCTATTTCTGTGTTTCGCAGAAAAGGAATATCAAACGGAGTCCAAATGGAATGAAACCTTCAGGAGAGTTATTTTTGGAACAAACGCAATCCAGGAGACTTGGAGTGGACGTCAAGAAAGAAACGAGGCGGCCACGAGGCAGGGAGGCGCGCCCCAGGGCGGTGGGTGCGCCCCCACCCTCGTGGGCCCCTCATGGCTCCCCTGACCGACTTCCTTCGCCTATATATATCCATATACCCTGAAAACATCCAGGAGCACCACGAAACCCTGTTTCCACCACCACAACCTTCTGTACCCGTGAGATCTGATCTTGGGGCCTTTTCCAGTGCTCCGCCGGAGGGGGAATCGATCACGGAGGGCTTCTATATCAACACCATAGCCTCTCCGATGAAGTGTGAGTAGTTTACCATAGACCTTCGGGTCCACAGTTATTAGCTAGATGACTTCTTCTCTCTCTTTGGATCCCAATACAAAGTTCTCATCGATCTTCTTGGAGATCTATTCGATGTAACTCCTTTTGCAATGTATTTGTCGAGATCCGATGAATTGTGGGTTTATGATCAAGTTTATCTATGAGAAATATTTGAATCTCCTCTTAATTCTTTTATGTATGATTGATTATCTTTGCAAGTCTCTTCGAATTATCTGTTTGGTTTGGCCTACTAGATTGATCTTTCTTGCAATGGAAGAAGTGCTTAGCTTTGGGTTCAATCTTGCAGTGTCCTTTCCCAGTGACAGCATGGGCAGCAAGGCACGTATTGTATTGTTGCCATCGAGGATAAACAGATGGTGTTTATATCATATTGCTTGAGTTTATCCCTCTACATCATATCATCTTGTCTAATGCGTTACTCTGTTCTTACGAACTTAATACTCTAGATGCATGCTGGATAGCGGTCTATGTGTGGAGTAATAGTAGTAGATGCAGAATCGTTTCGATCTACTTGTCGCGGATTGATGCCTATATACATGATCATGCCTAGATATTCTCATAACTATGCACTTTTCTATCAATTGCTCGACAGTAATTTTGTTCACCCACCGTAATACTTATGCTATCTTGAGAGAAGCCACTAGTGAAACCTATGGCCCCCGGGTCTATTTTCTATCATATAAGTTTCTGATCTATTTTATTTTGCAATCTTTACTTTCCAATCTATATCATGAAGATACCAAAAATATGTATCTTATTATTATCTCTATCAGATCTCACTTGTGCAAGTGGGCGTGAAGGTATTGAAAGCCCCTTTACCGCGTTGGTTGCAAGGTTCTTATTTGTTTGTGCAGGTACGAGGGATTTGCTTGTAGCCTCCTACTGATTGATACCTTGGTTCTCAAAAACTAAGAGAAATACTTACGCTACTTTGCCGCATCATCCTTTCCTCTTCAAGGGAAAACCAACACATGCTCAAGAGGTAGCAGCGCCCTGGCCTCACGAACTGGGACTGATGGCCCCTTTGTTCGTGAGTGAATCGGGATTAATGCCCTTACCCAGGCCTCAACCAAAGCCATGTTTTCTACTAGTGGATCACAAACCAAGGCGCGATCTGGAGCAACGAGCGAAACTGTCCTCGAGGAGCGGCGACCCAGCACGCCCATCGGTGGGGAGCCTGGCCAGCGCCTGCAGCGGCGACGTGGAGGCGGCCGCTCCACTCGGTCCTCGACGGTGGCGGATCGTCTCGGATCTCGGCGGTGGCAGAGGCGGCGGCGGCGTCTCCCCCTTGGACGGCGGCGGCAATGATAGATGGGATCGATGGGATCGAGAGACACGGCGGCGGCGTCTCCCCTCGGACAGTGGCGGCAACGAACGATGGGATCGAGAGGGGTGGGCAATGAAGGATGGGGTCGATGGAGTTTTTTGTTGGGTGTGGGTTTTTTTGGGTGGCTATGTGTGATGGGGTGGGGTGGGGGAGGGGACGAAAAAAACCCAGCCAAAAAACGGTTGAAATTGGTGGGACGAAAATAAACTGTGGCATTCACCAACTTAGACATTAGGAGTAGAGATTACATCGAGTTCCATTAACAACCGAACGACCATTGCCGCCGCCAGAACAAGCTACCGACGTGCCGCTGTCGCTGCTCCCATACCGGAAGTCTTTGTGCACCTGCCCCTAAGGACCAGCATTCGGGAGCCGAAGTCGGTGCCATTGAACCCTTGAATCGATATGAAGAAACTGACACCAAACCTCGTCGTTCCATACGCACGTCGAGAAACTCTAACCTCACCGCTCGAGGAGTTGGCAGGAATCTACGTGGGAGCTCCTTCTAATCCGTCTCGACGAACGAACTTGAGGAGGATCGGAGCCAGGAAGACTGACTCAAAGAAGAAGCGCCGCCATCCGTCTGAGCGCCGCCCTTGTGAGAAGTAAAACCCTACCTATCTAAGCCGAGGCACCAGGAATACCCTCCCCACAACTGGCCCCCGCGGAGGTGGAACCCCAAAGACTAGTTTAGCAAATGATAACTCATCGTAATGTCAGGCAGTTAGAATAATTTATTGGTTTTCTTTTTTTTTTCGCAACATGGCACGTTAGAACAAAGTATAGACCAATTGTTCTGCTAGTGGTCTATTATTACTCCCTCTGTCCCAAAATATAAGAACGTTTTTAACACTACATTAGTGTCAAAAATGTTCTTATATTATGGGACAGAGAGAGTATTTCTTAAATAGTGTTGTGTCCTTTTCGCATTGCACAACTTGCACTAAATGTGAATTAATGTTACTACAATATATACTTCCTCCATTCCGAATATACGTCTTTTTAAAGATTTCAAAAACATTTTAGGAGTCGCGTGATCGATCGCTGTTTGATGAATTTTTTAATCCTAGGTGGCGGGTTTTCTTTTTCTCGCAACATGGCACACTAGAACAAAGTATAGACCAACTGTTGTGTTTGTAGTCTATTATTATTTCTTAAATAGTGTTGTGTCCTTTTCGCATTGTATAACCTGCACTAAACGAGAGTTTATGTTACTATAATATAGTAACTGTTTGTTCTTACCTAACATCGATCAAGCTGTTGCGCTAGTCATTTGTGCGAGAGGATCTTTCATGGATAATGCGTTTCAGAAAATTAATTGGAGTGTGAGACATCAAGTCATATTTGAACTTCTGTCCATCGGAGAAGAAACACATGCTTGGCGGCCGGTAAGCGAGCATGTGGTACGACCGAATCATTGCTAGCTAGCTTGTACGAGCACGTACTTATCTTAGGTTATCAAGTGTACATCACTGAGCCCATTAATAACTAACCTAATAATATATTAAACTATATATACGACGTACCATATCAATCCGTAAATTGATAAAATACTCAAGCAAACCAAACATGACAGTATGTATACCACCGAATCTTTTTTGCACCATTGCAATTTTTAGCAATTGTACCCACAATTTCTTTTTTAGCAATGGTTGCTATTAATCCATGCACCAGCCAACTCATTCAAAAAGTCCGAACTGATGAAGGAAGGCGGGCAATATATTTCAACACTTCCCCTCACGTCTAGGTTATTTTAGTCGTTAGACGTGGGATCGATGTAGGTCGTAGAATCATTTTTATTTAATACTGCGTTGGCAGGATCTTGAACTCAAGACCTCTTGGCTCTGATATCATATTGAATCCATGCACCAGCCAACTCATCCAAAAAGTCCGAACTGATGGAGGAAGGCGGGCAATATATTCAACACTTCCCCTCACGTCTAGGCTATTTTAGTCGTTAGACGTGGGATCGATGTAGGTCGCAGAATCATTTTTATTTAATACTGCGTTGGCAGGGTCTTGAACTCAAGACCTCTTAGCTCTGATATCATATTGAATCCATGCACCAGCCAACTCATCCAAAAAGTCTGAACGGATGGAGGGAGGCGAGCAATATATTTCAACAGTTGCTGCCAGTTTCCTGCCGTTCCAGTACTATAAAGGATGACATTTTGAATGTCTACATGACCTTTAAAAATAGTACTCCGTCCGTTTGGAACAAACTGAGACATCCTTTTCCAAACGGAGGAGTATAACTTTTTCCATATGATACTCACTTTTTCCATATGATACTCTTACATAAGTACATAACACAATTAACACGCCTTTGTGCGAGTATTAAAAGGATGACGTTTTGAATGTTTACTTGACCATTCAAACTGTATGACCTTTTCCATTGTAGTCTTCTACACGACTAGCATACTACTGGCTTTGCACGTTAAATAAATAATTCTTCCTACACAGTTTTGACAGCGTGTTTGGCAGCTTTAAGGAAAGCACATGGGGTAAGCGAGCATGTGATACTTATCTTCCGTTATCAAGTTGCCCAATAATCATTAATAAATCTAATAAATCACATATACGACCATATCACCCTGTTAAAATGATGAAGTCTTCCTATCAAACATAGCAGCATATATATACCACCTAATCTTTTCTGCGCCATTAATTGCAAATGTTAGCAACGATTGTCACCAGTTGCTGGTTCTCCTGTCCAGCCCAGGTCCTGGAGAGCACAATCATCAACAACTTCTCGAAACGCCTGCATCTTCCACTCGGGACGGGCCGAGCGACTAAAATGTTCATCGGCGTATAAAGTTTCGTTGAAATCTCCCATACAGATCCATGCATCATGGAGTAATGAGAACAACGTTCGGTGGAAACGCCCACACTGAGTCTTGATCGACTCTCCGCACCACAACATCAATGTGGCTAGTACTATAATTTTTCAGCTCGACAGACACATCTTTGGACTAAAATAGTCCTATGCCCCCACCAAGACCGATGTTGTTCACAGCAAAACAACTAGAGAAACCCAATGTAAGTTTCATGTTCTCAACTCTCTCAGCCCTAATCTTAGTTTCCATCACAAAGAGAAGGGCTGGACCTTCTTACTTCACAACATTGTGAAGCTCGCGAACTGCCCCGGGGTTTCCAAGCCCCCGTCAGTTCCAGCTCATGCAATTCATTACTCCTGGCAAGGCATATTAGTAGCCGCTGCCGAATTATCAGAGTTCATTGGGGTTGGCTTCTTTTTATTTGGTACTTTTTCTGTGCCCTAATCCTCCTCTCCAACCCCATCCACAATCGGGTCGTTACTAGTGACATTCCCGTCCTTCTCCTTGGGTGGTTTGACAAGAGGGGCGTTGTCACCTTTTTGTACACATGCGGTGGCGGCCCTCCCTTCTGCTTGGGTGCCTGGGTCCTTTTCCTTGGTGAATTCACCTTGGTTCCTCCATCTGCTACAGTGCTCCAGTTCATCGACTCATGCTTATTGCTCTTCCCTTGCTGGTTTTTAGATGAGGAACTATCGAACGATGCAGACTTCTTTTTCTCCTCCGGTGACTGAGTCCCTTGCCAAAAGGTAGATCATCATGCTCATCCCTTATTCCCGGCATCAGACAAAATAAATCCGAGTGGCCCAAGTGACCACATGAAAAGAAAAAGTGGGGTATGTTCTCGTATTGTAAGTCATAAGGATCAATTTTCCCCCTCCTTGCAGAATCAATCAGCCACCTCCTCAATTGCTTGTCCACCTCCAGAGTAACTCAAGCATGTAGGTAGCCTCCGTTATGATTGAAGTGGATCAAAGTGGCATTCTTATAAATTTGCTTTGCAATCGCTTTACTCCGTCACTCATCCCTAAGGTTGAAGGGGAGATTCACAACCCAGGCCCAAACTTGGAGTTTTTCAAACCTGAGCTCGGACGGTTGCATGCACTCATCAAACTCTGAGAGGATCACCACATGTTTGCTGATGTGCCATGGACTCCCTTCCCACACACAATCGCGATCCCTCTTCATGGCAAATTCTGCCACAAAAGTATTCTCTCCTACTAAGCGGAAAAATAGTCCTTGAGGGTTTCCCCATGCCAGACGCAAGGCTTTGGAGATCGTCTGGATGTGTAGTATGTTTCGATGGAGCACTTTACCCGCGATCATCCACTTCTCCGTTGCGCGCTCAACTCTATCATCAAGAACCAACGGTGTTGCCTCTTCCTCCGTGATATCCAGCTTTCCCAATTGTTCCTGGAGACGAACCCTAGCGGACTTGGGCGAGAGTCCCCCCGCCCCCCCTCCGCCCTTGCTGCCGCCGCTTCCCGAGGGATCCTTCTCAAGCTTGCGATCTTGATCGCACCACGCCAATCAGATCGACATGCGCCGCCAAGGTCCGCTAAACCCTAGTCGCCCTAGTCGCCTTGGAAGTGCTAGATCACTAACAAATTACATATACAACCATCTCAATCAATTAAAACGATGAGGTCGTGTCTACCAAACATACAAGTGTATATACCACCAAATCTTTTTAGCACCATTGCAATTTTTAGCAATGGTTGCTTTTCATTCTAATCTAAACACAAGCCGTTGCCTTTTCTTTCTTTGCGCTCTGCGTGTCCTGGAAAATAATCCATATTTCGCATGCACGAGCATTGGATGTGCCTCGATGAACCTCGCCACAGCTATCGCATCGCTCTCATTGGCAGAGTGCGCTGCTGCACTGAGATGCGGCCTTCTTTCTCCTCCTTGCAAGACACAATCCACATGTTGGGTGCAAGGAACTCCGCCTTGATGTCTACTACACAACCTTCTTCTTGTAGATGTTGTTGGGCCTGCAAGTGCACAAGTTTGTAGGACAGTAGCAAATTTCCCTCAAGTGGATGACCTAAGGTTTATCAATCCATGGAAGGCGTGGGATGAAGATGGTCTCTCTCAAACAACCCTGCAACCAAATAACAAAGAGTCTCTTGTGTCCCCAACACACCCAATACAATGGTAAATTGTATAGGTGCACTAGTTCGGCGAAGAGATGGTGATACAAGTGCAATATGGATGGTAGATGTAGTTTTTTGTAATCTGAAATAATAAAACAGCAAGGTAACTAATAATAAAAGTGAGCGTAAATGATATTGCAATGATAGGAAACAAGGCCTAGGGTTCATACTTTCACTAGTGCAAATTCTCTCAACAATAATAACATAGATAGATCATATAACAATCCCTCAACATGCAACAAAGAGTCACTCCAAAGCAACTAATAGCGGAGAACAAACGAAGAGATTATGGTAGGGTTCGAAACCACCTCAAAGTTATTCTTTCGGATCGATCTATTCAAGAGTTTGTACCAGAATAACACCTTAAGACACAAATCAACCAAAACCCTAATGTCACCTAGATACTCCATTGTTACCTCAAGTATCCATGGGCATGATTATACGATATGCATCACACAATCTCAGGTTCATCTATTCAACCAACACAAAGTACTTCAAAGAGTGCCCCAAAGTTTCTACCGGAGAGTCAAGACGAAAACGTGTGCCAACCCCTATGCGTAGGTTCATGGGAGGAACCCGCAAGTTGATCACCAAAACATACATCAAGTGGCACATGATATTCCATTGTCACCATAGATAATCACGACAAGACATACATCAAGTGTTCTCAAATCATTAAAGACTCAATCTGATAAGATAACTTCAAGAGGGAAACTCAATTCATCACAAGAGAATAGAGGGGGAGAAACATTATAAGATCCAACTATAATAGCAAAGCTTGCGATACATCAAGATCGTGCCATAGAGAGAACACGAGAGAGAGAGAGAGAGAGAGAGAGAGAGAGAGATCAAACACATAGCTACTGGTACATACCCTCAGACCTGAGGGTGAACTACTCCGTCCTCGTCATTGAGAGCGCCGGGATGATGAAGATGGCCACCGGTGATGGGTTCCCCCTCCCGCGGGGTGCCGGAACGGGCTCCCGAGAGGTTTTTGGTGGCTACAGAGGCTTGCGGTGGCGGAACTCCCGATCTATCTTGATATTCGATATTTTTAGGGTACGTAGGCTTATATAGGCGAAAGAAGTCGGCCGGGGGAGCCTCGAGGGGCCCACGAGAGGGTAGGGTGCGCCCCCCTATCTCGTGGCTTCCTCGATGCTCTTCTGACGTGAACTCCAAGTCTCCCTGTCGTGGAATTAACACGTCAGATGTCCTCACGAAAGGACTTAGTCGCGGAGCCATCGCTACGGGTTAGCTTGAAGGGGTTAAACCGGACAAGGGACATGGGAGTTTATACTAGTTCGGCCCCTTTGATGAAGGTAAAAGCCTACGTCTAGTTGTGATGGGATTGATTGGGTTTCGATGATCAGGGAGCAAATACGCCTTGCCTGAGTCTCGAGTCATTGTCTGTCGTCCCTGAACCGCCGGCGGGTCGTCCCTTTATATACAAAGGTTGACGCCCGACCGGTATACAGAGTCTCGAGGCCGACTATACAAGGGTCCGGCTTGGTCTCTCCTTTCCTAACTTACAACACAAGTTTACATAACGATGGCGGTTTGCTATTACGGGCCCTAATCCGCCACTAGGCTCCGGGCTTCTAAGCTTCATAGTAAAACACCATCTTCTGAATCTTCATGGGCTTCAATACGGTTGAGGGTAAACCGGCCCCTCCTGGGCGCGTTATACTCAATAGTTATATCCCCAACATTAGGCCCCAGAGTGATTTGAATTTGTTCATATCAATCTTCAGTACTTAGAAAAAATTCTGTGAACATCTTCCTTTGCTTCGCATAAACCGCCATGACGTCTTGTTTTATAAACTTTGTTAAACCGCCGTGACGTCATCCTCTGGATACAGCAACGGATTATCATGACGTCATCTCTATAAAAAACGAATAAAAAGATTCCCTTCATTAATATCATCCCAGAAATCGAGGCGACAGCTGCGCCACTTGCCGGTTTGGACTCCTCGATTTTCGCGCCGGTCTTTATCTCCTTTCCCTGTTATAAATAACCCCAATAGGCACTTCCATTTTCCCCCTTTCTCCTCATCTTCTTCCTCGCAACCGAAGAACTCTAGCGCCGCCGCCGCCATCGATCTTCGAATCTGCACCGACCAAGGCCGCTGCATCACCCTGTTTGTTCCAGAGATCCTACCGCGCTCCTCCGCCGCCGAGTGGCCCTGGTAAGTTCACTTCCCTATAACCCTAGATTTTTGTTAGGATTTTCGAGTTCATCCATGTCCGCCACCGTTCCTTAGTTCTGCTGCAACCTTCTCCTTAGTCCGCTTACTGAGGGTGTATATATGCGCCTGCTAAGCTTTGATTTGCGGCTAGATTCATTTTGATAGTTCACCATCTCGTGGCTTCTTACTGCTCAAAACAAACTCTATCTGGATCTTTCCTGTTCCTCTTAGCTCCATTATAGGGTTCAGGAAACTTTTCTTTAGTTATCCATGGTAGATCTAAAATTATACTGCGATACTGTGAAACCTGTTTTTGTAACACTTAGTAGATTTTGAACCCAGGCCCTTCTTCCTACGGGCGGTTTAACCTTTGATAACCAATCCGTCATATATCATTAGCCCTCTCTTAAACCGCCAACTGAATCTGAACAACATTTTTCCGGTTTAACACTGAATAATACACTTAAACCATTAATTGTAAATCGGCTTTTATTTCTCCTTTCAGTTTCCTTCCGAGATGACCAAACAATTCTCTGCTTGCAATTGGGTTCCGTCCCGGATTACGGAGACACAAATCAACAGATATGTGACCACCGGCGCCTTAGCCTCAAAAAGGATCCTTCACTGGCAAGTTCCGGGCTCTGAATGCCCACTTGAACCTCAAGATGGAGAAGTGATTGTATTTATGCAACACTTAGACCGGGGATTCAGCCCGCCCGGATCAAAAATTTTCCGGGATGTCCTCGCAAGCTTCCAGCTCCATCCACAAGACATTGGACCAAACTCCGTGTCCAATATATGCAACTTTCAAGTATTCTGTGAAGTCTACCTTCAAGAAGAGCCATCCGTGGAGTTGTTCCGGGATATTTTTCCACTTGAACCGCCGTATAGAGTTCATTGATGGTCCCAACACAGAACTCGTGGTGTTTCTATTCAGAAGAGGAAAGAAGTTGACTTCCCACATGCAAAACATCATAGCCATCCTAAAGATTGGAACCAGACTTGGTTTTACTGCCGGAACACTGCCCCTGATGGAGAAAATCCTTTGCTGGGTTACCGTCCGCACCGGCTTAGCAACGGTCACCCATTACCTTCACGCTTGTCCGCCGCGGAACGGAAAAACTTCGCACCTCAAATCGCCAAGCTCTGGGCTCTCATGGCCAACAGTTTGACTGGCATTGACCTTGTCTGCTGCTGGGTATCTTGGGGCATTTTGCCTTTAAGCCGCCGCCCCGGATTGATGCATGAATATACTGGCAACATCAAAGACCCTCAACGCTATCATGAAGTAGTAATGATGGATCTTGAAGTTACTGAATCTGTGAAGAAGATGCTCGATGAAACAATTACTTCATGCAGTTAAACTGGGTTGCCACCTTTTTGCATCTCCAATCCACCGCCAGCGGTAAAGTTTATCTTAATATTTACTGACCCGCCTCCGCTTTAACTATGTGCTGACATTTCTTTGCCTTGATATCACAGGCCAACAACTCCATCTGGAAACAGACTAAACCGGCCAGGGCTCCTCGTGCCAAGACTAAGGCCACCAAGAAAATTTCCAAGAAGAAAACCGCCGAGTCTTCTGATCCGCCAGAAGTTGAGGAACCAGACGCAGAGGTAGAACTTGACTCACTTGGTTCCTTATTCGTACATCTTATTGACAATGATTATTCTCAGGACGATGCTGAGGCCAGCCACACAGACCCTGTTGAGGTAATCACTCTTTCTTCCGATTCAGATCTTGTGCCGGTTCAAAGAGTTTGCCGCACAGTTCGGAAAGTAAAACACTCTCACCTCGTTGCTCATTTGGATCCAAAATTTTATTTGAAGACACAACAAGCTGCAGAACGTTGCACAATCCGGCACAGTAGCCAACAAATCACCTTGTCCAGTTTACCAGATACACCAACCCGGAAACGTCGTCCAGAGGTGACTTGTTCTCCTGAAAAACTTTATCCTTTGAATGGTTTCTTCCAATGCACACTCAATCCATCTGATCCGAATTATCAGGCATCTTCCAACTCGTCTGGCGGTTCATCAACCATTCAGCTGCCTCCCCTCAAGACCGTCGCTGGGTAAGTACACTATTCCTCAAGTTATTTCTTCATGCGTCGGTTTGCCATATTCTAACTTTTGGATGTTGTAGCGCCAAGGCCCGATTAAGTAAGAAAGCCTAGACCAACGGCCATACTGATGATGTTGATCCGGAGAAGACCCCAGAGAACGAGGGCGAAAATCCTGAGATTGCCACAAACCACTCTGCTCTGCAAAATCCAGGTGCTGATGCTAACCCGCCAGAAGCTGAACCGAAGACACAGGTTGATACAGCAACTCCTCATACCATCCCTCCAAGTCAAATTGTTGATCCGCCAAGCCCTGTTACCAAACCTCCGAGCCCCACTGCCAAAGCGCCAAGCCCGGCTATGGAGAATGTCAATCCATCAAGCCCCGCCAAGGATGATGATGTTGTTATTACTGGCATGACATATACCACCCCAGGCAATCCAGTTGCTTTATCTAAGCATTCCACCAAGGATGAATTTGCGTTTATGAACAAGGGGAAAAGCAAAACCGACTTGTCAGACTATGCTGATTTATCTGCTTAGGACCTTCATTCCGGTTTCTTAAACCATCTCTTCACCAGCCGAGACTATGAGGCCGGTTTGGTAAATTTGATGAAGGAGCGCTATGAGGTAAACCATTTGATCCTTTATTCTGTACCTTCATTGCATTGTAGCCCCCAAGGGCCGGTTTGTCTTTTAGAAAGTCAAACCAGGACTTTGTATATTCCATACTGTACTTTGTTAATTTTCCTTGTGTATTTTTGATCAAACACACATTAGCACCCTAGTGCCATGATTAAAACTTGTATTAATCCGTGGGACTTCAAGAATCAGTAGAAAAAAGAATGATCCACATTAGCCCCCAAGTGCCAAGTGTATAACTGGTTATATGCTTGGGACTTTCAAAAAGGTATTGACATGCTCTTCTTACTGTTGCAGAGTGAGATAAATCAACAAGTCTCTCAAATTGCCGATCTTCAAGAAAATCTGAAATCCCAACAAACAGAAACCACCAAGGCCAGGGATGAATTGAAAACCACCTTAACCACCATGGAGCAGCTCAAAGAGTGGTTCAAGTCTGAGCGGGCCAATTGGGATACCGAAAAGGCTGGATTGCTGAAGCGGGCGGAAGACGCTGAATCGGCTCTTAAACCGGTGACGGAAGAGCTTACGGGATTAAAGCGCCAAGTCAATGCCATGACTTCTGCAATATTTGGTAAGCACTGTTTACCAAGGCTTGATGAATATTCCGCTTTGAAATTTTTGCCGTTTAACTTGAAATCCTTAAACCGCTGTAGGTAGCCGCATTGCTCATCTGGGCTCTGATATGCGGATGAAGCTCAAGGCCGCCTATACGCTAATTGAACAGCTGTATACCGGTGCCCAACGGGTTATCTGCACAACTTCTTATGACAATGCGTCCCCGACACTGATCAAGGATACTCTGGCTAGGTTATCTATGATGCCATCACAAATAGAAGAGGTGAAGCGATCCGCCGCCAGGGCTGGCGCTTTTTTAGCACTTACTCGAGCCAAAGGCATGGATAACTGACCTTGATCCGGTCGATATTGCCAAGGGCTTTCCCAGTGAACAAGAAAATGGGGCAGTGTTTGATAACGACGCCATCAAACGTGTGACAAGGGAGATGCATCCTCTGGCGAGTCAGCTGGCAGAAGAAGCAAACTTGACGGTTCACCGGTCCTTCTATGATGCTGACAACAAATGGGTTGAGGCTGTTATTCCGGAAGTGCAAAATCTTATCCCGCCAATCCGTAAGCACACTTACGCCCCTGACGTTGATCTGACTGAACTTATAAGTGAAGAAGTTGTCTTTCAGGCCTTAACCCGGATTGACTGGACCACCACTGATTTCCAGTCACTGGATGGGGAGGAGGAGGTTGAACCGACGCCAGATGACCCATCCACTTCGCGTCAATATGGCGACGAAGCTTGATCCGGCAATCCGGAGGATATTGCAGAAACTGTCCGGTTTAAAACAATTCCATTTTTGGGCCATGAAGCTCCTTGTAATAGGGTAGCAAAAAATACTTTGATCTGCTGCCATCATTCAGTGGGAAATACTTTATGTGATCTGTCATGAATAGTTCAATGTTGCCTCATATATCATAGTATGCAATTCCTATGTCTGCATAAAAAGAACTGTCCTGGCGGTTTACCGCCGGACGGGTCATAATGCCTAAGATAAAGCCTGATTGATAATCAAACCTTCAGAAATATGAAATAACTCATACCTGTGATGTGATATCACGTTAGTTGGTTTGCCAACTTTGATTGTAATAAGGGTGAAGACCAAAATCTGGAATTTTGAATAACTCCATCATGTGTTGATGGCGTATAATAAGTCATGCCGGGTTATAATGAACCTCAGATGATCAAAATTGGTGACGAGTAGTCAAAGCCAGGCCGGGTTATAAAACTCCGGTTTGATAATAAGGTATGTCAACTTGTAATTGAAAACCAAGCCGGTTTAAGGAACACCGGGCTAATAAGATGACTGAAAAGCCATACCAGGTCAGAGACACCGGTTTAACAAAGAATTTATCAAAAGAAAAATGACAAACGCAAATAAAACCGTGTAGTCAAGGCTTTTCAAGGGCTGCCAGGCCCAAATTCGTGGCTTTTCATGGGCTGCCAGGTCGCTGAGTTAAACCATTTGACAAAGCCTTTTAAGATGGGCCTCCAACTAACCAATCACCGTTTTAACTTTGACAAGTTCAGGGTCTCAATGAGAGTAACTGTCAAATGTTCGGAGGGTCATGCCAGGATTACCTGGATAGGAGTGGTTTACTTGATGAAGGCAGGTTAACCCAGGGTTTTAGGTAAATATACTAGGCTTCCAAGCCATGGCTCGATACCCAGCTACAAGGGTCCTTTCAAACTCCTTGGTATTTGACACAAGGAGCCCCCCAAGTAACATGATGAGCTGTGCTCATTGGTTGCCTACGTTTGAGCTGTGCATAGCATCTAGACTCTCTTTGGCCCCATGGGTGTGAAGCTCCCAAGCTGTATTGTGGCATGATAGCCGGTTTAACAGGCAGTGCTTTGCTTTGTCGGCTGAAGCCCCCATGTAACTCAAAGGATATTTGAGAAGACACAGCAGAGGCCCTGCTTATAGCAAGGATGCTAGTTTACTTTATTGATCATAATATATACATTGTTAAAATATGTACATAAGAAAAGCTTATGGCTCAAGTGCAATAAGGTCGTAGGAGAGCTATGTTCCACGGCCGCCGGGTCTCTTCCTCAGGGTTGCGTGAGTTGTCTCGAACGTCCATGAGGTAGTATGATCCGTTGTGCAGACTTTTGCTGACCACAAAGGGCCCTTCCCAAGGTGGGGATAACTTGTGCATGTCGGTCTGATCCTTGATGAGCCGGAGCACCAAGTCACCTTCTTGAAAGGTTCTTGTCCTAACCCAACGACTGTCATAACGCCGCAGGTCTTGTTGATAAACCGCCGATCGAGCCAGAGCCACGTCCCGTTTCTCATCTAACAGATCCAGCGCCTCTTGGCGTGCTTGCTCGTTGTCCGCTTCAACATAGTTAGCAACCCGGGGCGAGTCATGACGAATATCACTTGGGAGGACCGCCGCTGCCCCGTACACCATGAAGAAAGGTGTGTATCCTGTTGAACGATTGAGGGTGGTGTTGATGCTCCATAAGACAGAAGGTAATTCTTCCACCCAACAACACGGCGTCCGCTTCAAGGGGAATCATGAGCTGGAGTTTAATACCTTTCAAGATTTCTTGATTGGCTCTTTCTGCTTGACCGTTGGATTGAGGGTGCGCCACAGATGCTAAGTCAAGCCAGATGTGCTCTCTCTGACAGAAATCTTCCATCTCACCTTTAGAAAGGTTTGTGCCATTATCCGTGATGATGCTGTGTGGAAAGCCAAGGCGGAAGATAATCTTTTTGAGAAACTGAACCGCCGTAGCCGCATCACACTTGCTGACAGGCTCCGCTTCAACCCACTTGGTGAATTTATCAACCGCCACCAATAGGTGGGTCTTCTTATCCTTGGAATGTTTGAAGGGTCCCACCATATCAAGCCCCCAAGTGGCTAAAGGCCAAGTGATAGGAATCATCCGTAGTTCTTGAGCCGGAACATGAGCTCTGCATGAAAACTTTTGACAAGCATCACATCGCTTTACCAGATCCTCCGCATCAGCATGAGTTGTCAACCAGTAGAACCGATGTCGAAAAGCCTTTGCAACCAGGGACTTTGAACCGGCATGATGACCACAATCCCCTTCATGAATTTCCCGTAGGATCTCTTGGCCTTCTTCTGGAGAAACACAACGCTGAAATACGCCTGAAACGCTATAGCAGTGTAACTCGCCATTGTGAATAACCATGGACTTGGATCGTCGGACTATCTTCCGAGCCAGAACTTCATCATCTGGTAACTCGCCACTACTAGGGAAAAGCCTATACATAGAATCTTATCAGCAGCGCGCTTTAAAATAAGGCGCTGCTGCTAATTAGCAGTAGAGTGCTCAGGAGTAACTCGCTGCTGAAATAAATATAGCAGTAGTGCGCCCGTTCAAAGACGCGCTACTGCTATAATTCCAACGAGGCCGCCATGAGGCTAGTTATAGCAGCAACGCGTTATAACGACGGGCGCTACTGCTACGTAGCATAGTAGCAGCGCATTTCTCCAATAAGCGCTACTGCTAAATTTACTACACAAATTTAGCCCCATCTCCTCTATCCGATCCACTCACACAGTCACACACTAGCTCACTGGATCCCCTCTCAATCCACCGCGCCGGTCCACCCCCGTCGCCCCTCCTCCGTCTGCGCCGCCGTCACCTCCTCCTCCTTGCTGGACTCGGTACCGGCCTCCTCCTCCGTCCTCCCTCTCCACCCGCCGCTGGCCGGACCCTCCTCGCTCCGCCTTCCTCCTCCGTCCTCCCTCCACTGGCCGCGCCGGCCGGCCCATCCTCGCTCTGCCTTCCTCCTCCATCCTACTCTCTTCTCCCTCCTCGAGTCGCCCCTCCTTCTCCCTCCTGCCCGCTACATTTTGATTTAGTAGCTAGGCTAGTTCATATGCAACATTTTGATTTAGTTGATATGATTTAGTTGATTTAGTAGGCTAGTTGATTTAGTTGACTTAGAACATTTTGATTTAGTTGATTTAATAGGCTAGTTCATTTATTTGATTTAGTTGACTTAGAACATTTTGATTTAGTTGATTTAGTAGGCTAGTTCATTTAGTTGATTTAGAACATTTTGATTTAGTTGATTTAGTAGGCTAGTTGATTTAGTTGATTTAGAACATTTTGATTTAGTTGA